>NW_027485174.1:0-49770 GCF_050908995.1 Andrena cerasifolii | reverse complement strand
ATGTGCGACTCTCGTTAATCAGTCACTGTCTCGAAACATCTGCGCCACTTCTCGCTCATTGATTTGCCCTCCGGAGACGTTACTTTGTGCCATCTCTTTCGACGGAATGTTCTCCTGTTACAAAGCCCAATTTTGTGCATTCTAAAAATTTTTGCTAGATTTTGGCCAATATATCAGGAGAACATGAAGTGGAAAGAGGTATACTAAATTTCAGCTTCAAAGGCATCGCTTAAAAGTATCAAATCAGAGGCGCAGGCCTTTCAAGAGGCGTTCGAAAATTGTGCGACTCTTCGTTAAACAGTCACTGTCTCGAAACATCTGCGCCACTTCTCGCTCATTGATTTGCCCTCCGGAGACGTTACTTTGTGCCATCTCTTTCGACGGCATGTTCTCCTGTTACAAAGCCCAATTCTGTGGATTCTGAAAATTTTCGCCAGATTTTGGCCAATATATCAGGAGAAGATGAAGTGGAAAGAGGTATACTAAATTTCAGCTTCAAAGGCATCGCCTTAAAGTTGCAAATCAGAGGCGCAGGCCTTTCAAGAGGCGTTCGAAAATTCTGCGTCTCTTCGTTAATCAGTCACTGTCTCGAAACATCTGCGCACATCTCTCTCTTTGATTTGCTCTCCGGAGACGTTACTTTGTGCCATCTCTTTCGACGGCATGTACTCCTGTTACAAAGCCCAATTTTGTGCATTCTGAAAATTTTTGCTAGATTTTGGCCAATATATCAGGAGAACACGAAGTGGAAAGAGGTATACTAAATTTCAGCTTCAATGGCATCGCTTAAAAGTATCAAATCAGAGCGCAGGCCTTTCAAGAGGCGTTCGAAAATTGTGCAACTCTCGTTAAACAGTCACTGTCTCGAAACATCTGCGCCACTTCTCGCTCTTTGATTTGCTCTCCGGAGACGTTACTTTGTGCCATCTCTTTCGACGGCATGTTCTCCTGTTACAAAGCCCAATTTTGTGCACTCTGAAATTTTTGCTAGATTTTGGCCAATATATCAGGAGAACATGAAGTGGAAAGAGGTATACTAAATTTCAGCTTCAATGGCATCGCTTAAATGTATCAAATCAGAGGCGCAGGCCTTTCATGAGGCGTTCGAAAATTGTGCGACTCTTCGTTAAACAGTCACTGTCTCGAAACATCTGCGCCACTTCTCGCTCATGATTTGCCCTCCGGAGACGTTACTTTGTGCCATCACTTTCGACGGCACGTTCTCCTGTTACAAAGCCCAATGTTGTGCATTCTGAAAATTTTCGCTAGATTTTGGCCAATATATCAGGCGAACATGAACTGGAAAGAGGTATACTAAATTTCAGCTTCGAAGGCATCGCCTTAAAGTTGCAATTAAGAGGCGCAGGCCTTTCAAGAGGCTTTCGAAAATCTGCGTCTCTTCGTGAACAGTCACTGTCTCGGAAACACCTGCGCCACTTCTCGCTCCTTCGTTTGCTGTCCGGAGACGTTACATTGTTCCATCTCTTTCGACGGCATGTTCTCCTGTTACAAAAGCTCAATTTTGTGTATTCTCGATATTTTCGCCAGATTTTGGCCAGATATTCAGGAGAAATGAAGTGGAAAGAGGTATACACTAAATTTCAGCTTCAAAGGCATTCGCTTAAAGTTGCAAATAAGAGGCGCAGGCCTTTAAGAGTCGTTCGAAAATTCTGCGTTTCTTCGTTACACAGTCACTGTCTCGAAACGTCTGCGCCACTTCTCGCTCTTTCATTTGTTCTCCGGAGACGTTACTTTGTGCCATCTCTATCGACGGCATGTTCTCCTGTTACAAAGCCCAATTTTGTGCATTCGGAAAATTTTCGCCAGATTGTGGCCAATATATCAGAGAAAATGAAGTGGAAAGAGGTATACTAAATTTCAGCTTCAAAGGCATCGCCTTAAAGTTGCAAATCAGAGGCGCAGGCCTTTCAAGAGGCGTTCGAAAATTCTGCGTCTCTTCGTTAATCAGTCACTGTCTCGAAACATCTGCGCCACATCTCTCTCTTTGATTTTGCTCTCCGGAGACGTTACTTTGTGCCATCTCTTTCGACGGCATGTTCTCCTGTTACAAAGCCCAATTTTGTGCATTCTGAAAATTTTTGCTAGATTTTGGCCAATATATCAGGAGAACATGAAGTGGAAAAGAGGTATACTAAATTTCAGCTTCAATGGCATCGCTTAAAAGTATCAAATCAGAGGCGCAGGCCTTTCAAGAGGCGTTCGAAAATGTGCGACACTTCGTTAAACAGTCACTGTCTCGAAACATCTGCGCCACTTCTCGCTCATTGATTTGCCCTCCGGAGACGTTACTTTGTGCCATCTCTTTCGACGGCATGTTCTCCTGTTACAAAGCCCAATTCTGTGGATTCTGAAAATTTTCGCCAGATTTTGGCCAATATATCAGGAGAAGATGAAGTGGAAAGAGGTATACTAAATTTCAGCTTCAAAGGCATCGCCTTAAAGTTGCAAATCAGAGGCGCAGGCCTTTCAAGAGGCGTTCGAAAATTCTGCGTCTCTTCGTTAATCAGTCACTGTCTCGAAACATCTGCGCCACATCTCTCTCTTTGATTTGGCTCTCCGGAGACGTTACTTTGTGCCATCTCTTTCGACGGCATGTTCTCTGTTACAAAGCCCAATTTTGTGCATTCTGAAAATTTTTGCTAGATTTTGGCCAATATATCAGGAGAACATGAAGTGGAAAGAGGTATACTAAATTTCAGCTTCAAAGGCATCGCTTAAAAGTATCAAATCAGAGGCGCAGGCCTTTCAAGAGGCGTTCGAAATTCTGCGTGTCTTCGTTAAACAGTCACTGTCTTGAAACATCTGCGCCACTTCCCGCTCTTTGATTTGCCCTCCGGAGACGTTACTTTGTGCCATCTCTTTCGACGGCATGTTCTCCTGTTACAAAGCCCAATTTTGTGCATTCTGAAAATTTTTGCTAGATTTTGGCCAATATATCAGGAGAACATGAAGTGGAAATAGGTATACTAAATTTCAACTTCAAAGGCATCGCTTAAAAGTATCAAATCAGAGGCGCAGGCCTTTCAAGAGCCGTTCGAAAATTGTGCGACTCTTCGTTAAACAGTCACTGTCTCGAAACATCTGCGCCACTTCTCGCTCATTGATTTGCCCTCCTGGAGACGTTACTTTGTGCCATCTCTTTCGACGGCATGTTCTCCTGTTACAAAGCCCAATTCTGTGGATTCTGAAACTTTGCGCCAGATTTTGGCCAATAAATCAGGAGAAAATGAAGTGGAAAGAGGTATACTAAATTTCAGCTTCAAAGGCATCGCTTAAAAGTATCAAATCAGAGGCGCAGGCCTTTCAAGAGGCGTTCGAAAATTGTGCGACTCTTCGTTAAACAGTCACTGTCTCGAAACATCTGCGCCACTTCTCGCTCATTGATTTGCCTCCGGAGACGTTACTTTGTGCCATCTCTTTCGACGGCATGTTCTCCTGTTACAAAGCCCAATTCTGTGGATTCTGAAAATTTTCGCCAGATTTTGGCCAATATATCAGGAGAAAATGAAGTGGAAGAGGTATACTAAATTTCAGCTTCAAAGGCATCGCCTTAAAGTTGCAAATCAGAGGCGCAGGCCTTTCAAGAGGCGTTCGAAAATTCTGCGTCTCTTCGTTAATCAGTCACTGTCTCGAAACATCTGCGCCACATCTCTCTCTTTGATTTGCTCTCCGGAGACGTTACTTTGTGCCATCTCTTTCGACGGCATGTTCTCCTGTTACAAAGCCCAATTTTGTGCATTCTGAAAATTTTTGCTAGATTTTGGCCAATATATCAGGAGAACATGAAGTGGAAAGAGGTATACTAAATTTCAGCTTCAAAGGCATCGCTTAAAAGTATCAAATCAGAGGCGCAGCCTTTCAAGAGGCGTTCGAAAATTGTGCGACTCTTCGTTAAACAGTCACTGTCTCGAAACATCTGCGCCACTTCTCGCTCATTGATTTGCCCTCCGGAGACGTTACTTTGTGCCATATCTTTCGACGGCATGTTCTCCTGTTACAAAGCCCAATTCTGTGGATTCTGAAAATTTTCGCCAGATTTTGGCCAATATATCAGGAGAAGATGAAGTGGAAAGAGGTATACTTAATTTCAGCTTCAAAGGCATCGCCTTAAAGTTGCAAATCAGAGGCGCAGGCCTTTCAAGAGGCGTTCGAAAATTCTGCGTCTCTTCTTTAATCAGTCACTGTCTCGAAACATCTGCGCCACATCTCTTCTCTTTGTTTGCTCTCCGGAGACGTTACTTTGTGCCATCTCTTTCGACGGCATGTTCTCCTGTTACAAAGCCCAATTTTGTGCATTTCTGAAAATTTTTGCTAGATTTTGGCCAATATATCAGGAGAACATGAAGTGGAAAAGAGGTATACTAAATTTCATCTTCAAAGGCGTCGCTTAAAAGTATCAAATCAGAGGCGCAGGCCTTTCAAGAGGCGTTCGAAAATTGTGCGACTCTTCGTTAAACAGTCACTGTCTCGAAACATCTGCGCCACTTCTCGCTCATTGATTTGCCCTCCGGAGACGTTACTTTGTGCCATCTCTTTCGACGGCATGTTCTCCTGTTACAAAGCCCAATTTAGTGGATTCTGAAAATTTTCGCCAGATTTTGGCCAATATATCAGGAGAAGATGAAGTGGAAAGAGGTATACTAAATTTCAGCTTCAAAGGCATCGCCTTAAATTTGCAAATCAGAGGCGCAGGCCTTTCAAGAGGCGTTCGAAAATTCTGCGTCTCTTCGTTAATCAGTCACTGTCTCGAAACATCTGCGCCACATCTCTCTCTTTGATTTGCTCTCCGGAGACGTTACTTTGTGCCATCTCTTTCGACGGTATGTTCTCCTGTTACAAAGCCCAATTTTGTGCATTCTGAAAATTTCCGCTAGATTTTGGCCAATATATCAGGCCAACATGAAGTGGAAAGAGGTATACTAAATTTCAGCTTCGAAGGCATCGCCTTAAAGTTGCAAATAAGAGGCGCAGGCCTTTCAAGAGTCGTTCGAAAATTCTGCGTTTCTTCGTTAGACAGTCACTGTCTCGAAACGTCTGCGCCACTTCTCGCTCTTTCATTTGTTCTCCGGAGACGTTACTTTGTGCCATCTCTATCGACGGCATGTTCTCCTGTTACAAAGCCCAATTTTGTGCATTCGGAAAATTTTCGCCAGATTGTGGCCAATATATCAGGAGAACATGAAGTGGAAATAGGTATACTAAATTTCAACTTAAAAGGCATCGCTTAAAAGTATCAAATCAGAGGCGCAGGCCTTTCAAGAGGCGTTCGAAAATTGTGCGACTCTTCGTTAAACAGTCACTGTCTCGAAACATCTGCGCCACTTTTCGCTCATTGATTTGCCCTCCGGAGACGTTACTTTGTGCCATTTCTTTCGACGGCATGTTCTCCTGTTACAAAGCCCAATTCTGTGCATTCTGAAAATTTTTGCTAGATTTTGGCCAATATATCGGGAGAACATGAAGTGGAAAGAGGTATACTAGATTTCAGCTTCAAAGGCATCGCTTAAAAGTATCAAATCAGAGGCGCAGGCCTTTCAAGAGGCGTTCGAAAATTCTGCGTCTCTTCGTTAAACAGTCACTGTCTCGAAACACCTGCGCCACTTCTCGCTCTTTGATTTGCTCTCCGGAGACGTTACTTTGTGCCATCTCTTTCGACGGCATGTTCTCCTGTTACAAAGCCCAATTTTGTGCATTCTGAAAATTTTTGCTAGATTTTGGCCAATATATCAGGAGAACATGAAGTGGAAAGAGGTATACTAAATTTCAGCTTCAATGGCATCGCTTAAAAGTATCAAATCAGAGGCGCAGGCCTTTCAAGAGGCGTTCGAAAATTGTGCGACTCTTCGTTAAACAGTCACTGTCTCGAAACATCTGCGCCACTTCTCGCTCATTGATTTGCCCTCCGGAGACGTTACTTTGTGCCATCTCTTTCGACGGCATGTTCTCCTGTTACAAAGCCCAATGTTGTGCATTCTGAAAATTTTCGCTAGATTTTGGCCAATATATCAGGCGAACATGAAGTGGAAAGAGGTATACTAAATTTCAGCTTCGAAGGCATCGCCTTAAAGTTGCAATTAAGAGGCGCAGGCCTTTCAAGAGGCTTTCGAAAATTCTGCGTCTCTTCGTGAAACAGTCACTGTCTCGAAACACCTGCGCCACTTCTCGCTCCTTCGTTTGCTGTCCGGAGACGTTACATTGTTCCATCTCTTTCGACGGCATGTTCTCCTGTTACAAAGCTCAATTTTGTGTATTCTCGATATTTTCGCCAGATTTTGGCCAGTATATCAGGAGAAAATGAAGTGAAAAGAGGTATACTAAATTTCAGCTTCAAAGGCATCGCCTTAAAGTTGCAAATAAGAGGCGCAGGCCTTTCAAGAGTCGTTCGAAAATTCTGCGTTTCTTCGTTAAACAGTCACTGTCTCGAAACAATTGCGCCACTTCTCGCTCTTTGATTTGCTCTCCGGAGACGTTACTTTGTGCCATCTCTTTCGACGGCATGTTCTCCTGTTACAAAGCCCAATTTTGTGCATTCTGAAAATTTTCGCTAGATTTTGGCCAATTTATCAGGAGAACATGAAGTGGAAAGTGGTATACTAAATTTCAGCTTCAAAGGCATCGCCTTAAAGTTGCAAATAAGAGGCGCAGGCATTTCAAGAGGCGTTCGAAAATTCTGCGTCTCTTCGTTAATCAGTCACTGTCTCGAAACATCTGCGCCACATCTCGCTCTTTGATTTGCTCTCCGGAGACGTTACTTTGTGCCATCTCTTTCGACGGCATGTTCTCCTGTTACAAAGCCCAATTTTGTGCATTCTAAAAATTTTTGCTAGATTTTGGCCAATATATCAGGAGAACATGAAGTGGAAAGAGGTATACTAAATTTCAGCTTCAAAGGCATCGCTTAAAAGTATCAAATCAGAGGCGCAGGCCTTTCAAGAGGCGTTCGAAAAATTCTGCGTGTCTTCGTTAAACAGTCACTGTCTTGAAACATCTGCGCCACTTCCCGCTCTTTGATTTGCCCTCCGGAGACGTTACTTTGTGCCATCTCTTTCGACGGCATGTTCTCCTGTTACAAAGCCCAATTTTGTGCATTCTGAAAATTTTTGCTAGATTTTGGCCAATATATCAGGAGAACACGAAGTGGAAAGAGGTATACTAAATTTCAGCTTCAATGGCATCGCTTAAAAGTATCAAATCAGAGGCGCAGGCCTTTCAAGAGGCGTTCGAAAATTGTGCGACTCTTCGTTAAACAGTCACTGTCTCGAAACATCTGCGCCACTTCTCGCTCTTTGATTTGCTCTCCGGAGACGTTACTTTGTGCCATCTCTTTCGACGGCATGTTCTCCTGTTACAAAGCCCAATTTTGTGCATTCTGAAAATTTTTGCTAGATTTTGGCCAATATATCAGGAGAACATGAAGTGGAAATAGGTATACTAAATTTCAACTTCAAAGGCATCGCTTAAAAGTATCAAATCAGAGGCGCAGGCCTTTCAAGAGGCGTTCGAAAATTGTGCGACTCTTCGTTAATCAGTCACTGTCTCGAAACATCTGCGCCACTTCTCGCTCTTTGATTTGCTCTCCGGAGACGTTACTTTGTGCCATCTCTTTCGACGGCATGTTCTCCTGTTACAAAGCCCAATTTTGTGCATTCTGAAAATTTTTGCTAGATTTTGGCCAATATATCAGGAGAACATGAAGTGGAAAGAGGTATACTAAATTTCAGCTTCAATGGCATCGCTTAAAAGTATCAAATCAGAGGCGCAGGCCTTTCAAGAGGCGTTCGAAAATTCTGCGTCTCTTCGTTAAACAGTCACTGTCTCGAAACACCTGCGCCACTTCTCGCTCTTTGATTTGCTCTCCGGAGACGTTACTTTGTGCCATCACTTTCGACGGCATGTTCTCCTGTTACAAAGCCCAATTCTGTGGATTCTGAAAATTTTCGCCAGATTTTGGCCAATATATCAGGCGAACATGAAGTGGAAAGAGGTATACTAAATTTCAGCTTCGAAGGCATCGCCTTAAAGTTGCAATTAAGAGGCGCAGGCCTTTCAAGAGGCTTTCGAAAATTCTGCGTCTCTTCGTGAAACAGTCACTGTCTCGAAACACCTGCGCCACTTCTCGCTCCTTCGTTTGCTGTCCGGAGACGTTACATTGTTCCATCTCTTTCGACGGCATGTTCTCCTGTTACAAAGCTCAATTTTGTGTATTCTCGATATTTTCGCCAGATTTTGGCCAGTATATCAGGAGAAAATGAAGTGGAAAGAGGTATACTAAATTTCAGCTTCAAAGGCATCGCCTTAAAAGTATCAAATCAGAGGCGCAGGCCTTTCAAGAGGCGTTCGAAAATTCTGCGTCTCTTCGTTAAACAGTCACTGTCTCGAAACAATTGCGCCACTTCTCGCTCTTTCATTTGCTCTCCGGAGACGTTACTTTGTGCCATCTCTTTCGACGGCATGTTCTCCTGTTACAAAGCCCAATTTTGTGCATTCTGAAAATTTTCGCTAGATTTTGGCCAATTTATCAGGAGAACATGAAGTGGAAAGTGGTATACTAAATTTCAGCTTCAAAGGCATCGCCTTAAAGTTGCAAATAAGAGGCGCAGGCATTTCAAGAGGCGTTCGAAAATTCTGCGTCTCTTCGTTAATCAGTCACTGTCTCGAAACATCTGCGCCACATCTCGCTCTTTGATTTGCTCTCCGGAGACGTTACTTTGTGCCATCTCTTTCGACGGCACGTTCTCCTGTTACAAAGCCCAATTTTGTGCATTCTAAAAATTTTTGCTAGATTTTGGCCAATATATCAGGAGAACATGAAGTGGAAAGAGGTATACTAAATTTCAGCTTCAAAGGCATCGCTTAAAAGTATCAAATCAGAGGCGCAGGCCTTTCAAGAGGCGTTCGAAAATTCTGCGTGTCTTCGTTAAACAGTCACTGTCTTGAAACATCTGCGCCACTTCCCGCTCTTTGATTTGCCCTCCGGAGACGTTACTTTGTGCCATCTCTTTCGACGGCATGTTCTCCTGTTACAAAGCCCAATTTTGTGCATTCTGAAAATTTTTGCTAGATTTTGGCCAATATATCAGGAGAACACGAAGTGGAAAGAGGTATACTAAATTTCAGCTTCAATGGCATCGCTTAAAAGTATCAAATCAGAGGCGCAGGCCTTTCAAGAGGCGTTCGAAAATTGTGCGACTCTTCGTTAAACAGTCACTGTCTCGAAACATCTGCGCCACTTCTCGCTCTTTGATTTGCTCTCCGGAGACGTTACTTTGTGCCATCTCTTTCGACGGCATGTTCTCCTGTTACAAAGCCCAATTTTGTGCATTCTGAAAATTTTTGCTAGATTTTGGCCAATATATCAGGAGAACATGAAGTGGAAATAGGTATACTAAATTTCAACTTCAAAGGCATCGCTTAAAAGTATCAAATCAGAGGCGCAGGCCTTTCAAGAGGCGTTCGAAAATTGTGCGACTCTTCGTTAATCAGTCACTGTCTCGAAACATCTGCGCCACATCTCGCTCTTTGATTTGCTCTCCGGAGACGTTACTTTGTGCCATCACTTTCGACGGCATGTTCTCCTGTTACAAAGCCCAATTCTGTGGATTCTGAAAATTTTCGCCAGATTTTGGCCAATATATCAGGCGAACATGAAGTGGAAAGAGGTATACTAAATTTCAGCTTCGAAGGCATCGCCTTAAAGTTGCAATTAAGAGGCGCAGGCCTTTCAAGAGGCTTTCGAAAATTCTGCGTCTCTTCGTGAAACAGTCACTGTCTCGAAACACCTGCGCCACTTCTCGCTCCTTCGTTTGCTGTCCGGAGACGTTACATTGTTCCATCTCTTTCGACGGCATGTTCTCCTGTTACAAAGCTCAATTTTGTGTATTCTCGATATTTTCGCCAGATTTTGGCCAGTATATCAGGAGAAAATGAAGTGGAAAGAGGTATACTAAATTTCAGCTTCAAAGGCATCGCCTTAAAAGTATCAAATCAGAGGCGCAGGCCTTTCAAGAGGCGTTCGAAAATTCTGCGTCTCTTCGTTAAACAGTCACTGTCTCGAAACAATTGCGCCACTTCTCGCTCTTTCATTTGCTCTCCGGAGACGTTACTTTGTGCCATCTCTTTCGACGGCATGTTCTCCTGTTACAAAGCCCAATTTTGTGCATTCTGAAAATTTTCGCTAGATTTTGGCCAATTTATCAGGAGAACATGAAGTGGAAAGTGGTATACTAAATTTCAGCTTCAAAGGCATCGCCTTAAAGTTGCAAATAAGAGGCGCAGGCATTTCAAGAGGCGTTCGAAAATTCTGCGTCTCTTCGTTAATCAGTCACTGTCTCGAAACATCTGCGCCACATCTCGCTCTTTGATTTGCTCTCCGGAGACGTTACTTTGTGCCATCTCTTTCGACGGCACGTTCTCCTGTTACAAAGCCCAATTTTGTGCATTCTAAAAATTTTTGCTAGATTTTGGCCAATATATCAGGAGAACATGAAGTGGAAAGAGGTATACTAAATTTCAGCTTCAAAGGCATCGCTTAAAAGTATCAAATCAGAGGCGCAGGCCTTTCAAGAGGCGTTCGAAAATTCTGCGTGTCTTCGTTAAACAGTCACTGTCTTGAAACATCTGCGCCACTTCCCGCTCTTTGATTTGCCCTCCGGAGACGTTACTTTGTGCCATCTCTTTCGACGGCATGTTCTCCTGTTACAAAGCCCAATTTTGTGCATTCTGAAAATTTTTGCTAGATTTTGGCCAATATATCAGGAGAACACGAAGTGGAAAGAGGTATACTAAATTTCAGCTTCAATGGCATCGCTTAAAAGTATCAAATCAGAGGCGCAGGCCTTTCAAGAGGCGTTCGAAAATTGTGCGACTCTTCGTTAAACAGTCACTGTCTCGAAACATCTGCGCCACTTCTCGCTCTTTGATTTGCTCTCCGGAGACGTTACTTTGTGCCATCTCTTTCGACGGCATGTTCTCCTGTTACAAAGCCCAATTTTGTGCATTCTGAAAATTTTTGCTAGATTTTGGCCAATATATCAGGAGAACATGAAGTGGAAATAGGTATACTAAATTTCAACTTCAAAGGCATCGCTTAAAAGTATCAAATCAGAGGCGCAGGCCTTTCAAGAGGCGTTCGAAAATTGTGCGACTCTTCGTTAATCAGTCACTGTCTCGAAACATCTGCGCCACATCTCGCTCTTTGATTTGCTCTCCGGAGACGTTACTTTGTGCCATCTCTTTCGACGGCATGTTGTCCTGTTACAAAGCCCAATTTTGTGCATTCTGAAAATTTTTGCTAGATTTTGGCCAATATATCAGGAGAACATGAAGTGGAAATAGGTATACTAAATTTCAACTTCAAAGGCATCGCTTAAAAGTATCAAATCAGAGGCGCAGGCCTTTCAAGAGCCGTTCGAAAATTGTGCGACTCTTCGTTAAACAGTCACTGTCTCGAAACATCTGCGCCACTTCTCGCTCATTGATTTGCCCTCCGGAGAAGTTACTTTGTGCCATCTCTTTCGACGGCATGTTCTCCTGTTACAAAGCCCAATTCTGTGGATTCTGAAAATTTGCGCCAGATTTTGGCCAATATATCAGGAGAAGATGAAGTGGAAAGAGGTATACTAAATTTCAGCTTCAAAGGCATCGCCTTAAAGTTGCAAATCAGAGGCGCAGGCCTTTCAAGAGGCGTTCGAAAATTGTGCGACTCTTCGTTAAACAGTCACTGTCTCGAAACATCTGCGCCACTTCTCGCTCATTGATTTGCCCTCCGGAGACGTTACTTTGTGCCATCTCTTTCGACGGCATGTTCTCCTGTTACAAAGCCCAATTCTGTGGATTCTGAAAATTTTCGCCAGATTTTGGCCAATATATGAGGAGAAGATGAAGTGGAAAGAGGTATACTAAATTTCAGCTTCAAAGGCATCGCCTTAAAGTTGCAAATCAGAGGCGCAGGCCTTTCAAGAGGCGTTCGAAAATTCTGCGTCTCTTCGTTAATCAGTCACTGTCTCGAAACATCTGCGCCACTTCTCGCTCATTGATTTGCCCTCCGGAGACGTTACTTTGTTCCATCTCTTTCGACGGCATGTTCTCCTGTTACAAAGCCCAATTTTGTGTATTCTCGAAATTTTCGCCAGATTTTGGCCAATAAATCAGGAGAACATGAAGTGGAAATAGGTATACTAAATTTCAACTTCAAAGGCATCGCTTAAAAGTATCAAATCAGAGGCGCAGGCCTTTCAAGAGGCGTTCGAAAATTGTGCGACTCTTCGTTAAACAGTCACTGTCTCGAAACATCTGCGCCACTTCTCGCTCACTGATTTGCCCTCCGGAGACGTTACTTTGTGCCATCTCTTTCGACGGCATGTTCTCCTGTTACAAAGCCCAATTCTGTGGATTCTGAAAATTTTCGCCAGATTTTGGCCAATATATCAGGAGAAAATGAAGTGGAAAGAGGTATACTAAATTTCAGCTTCAAAGGCATCGCCTTAAAGTTGCAAATCAGAGGCGCAGGCCTTTCAAGAGGCGTTCGAAAATTCTGCGTCTCTTCGTTAATCAGTCACTGTCTCGAAACATCTGCGCCACATCTCTCTCTTTGATTTGCTCTCCGGAGACGTTACTTTGTGCCATCTCTTTCGACGGCATGTTCTCCTGTTACAAAGCCCAATTTTGTGCATTCTGAAAATTTTTGCTAGATTTTGGCCAATATATCAGGAGAACATGAAGTGGAAAGAGGTATACTAAATTTCAGCTTCAAAGGCATCGCTTAAAAGTATGAAATCAGAGGCGCAGGCCTTTCAAGAGGCGTTCGAAAATTGTGCGACTCTTCGTTAAACAGTCACTGTCTCGAAACATCTGCGCCACTTCTCGCTCATTGATTTGCCCTCCGGAGACGTTACTTTGTGCCATCTCTTTCGACGGCATGTTCTCCTGTTACAAAGCCCAATTCTGTGGATTCTGAAAATTTGCGCCAGATTTTGGCCAATATATCAGGAGAAGATGAAGTGGAAAGAGGTATACTAAATTTCAGCTTCAAAGGCATCGCCTTAAAGTTGCAAATCAGAGGCGCAGGCCTTTCAAGAGGCGTTCGAAAATTCTGCGTCTCTTCGTTAATCAGTCACTGTCTCGAAACATCTGCGCCACTTCTCGCTCATTGATTTGCCCTCCGGAGACGTTACTTTGTTCCATCTCTTTCGACGGCATGTTCTCCTGTTACAAAGCCCAATTTTGTGTATTCTCGAAATTTTCGCCAGATTTTGGCCAATAAATCAGGAGAACATGAAGTGGAAATAGGTATACTAAATTTCAACTTCAAAGGCATCGCTTAAAAGTATCAAATCAGAGGCGCAGGCCTTTCAAGAGGCGTTCGAAAATTGTGCGACTCTTCGTTAAACAGTCACTGTCTCGAAACATCTGCGCCACTTCTCGCTCATTGATTTGCCCTCCGGAGACGTTACTTTGTGCCATCTCTTTCGACGGCATGTTCTCCTGTTACAAAGCCCAATTCTGTGGATTCTGAAAATTTCCGCTAGATTTTGGCCAATATATCAGGCGAACATGAAGTGGAAAGAGGTATACTAAATTTCAGCTTCGAAGGCATCGCCTTAAAGTTGCAATTAAGAGGCGCAGGCCTTTCAAGAGGCTTTCGAAAATTCTGCGTCTCTTCGTGAAACAGTCACTGTCTCGACACACCTGCGCCACTTCTCGCTCCTTCGTTTGCTGTCCGGAGACGTTACATTGTTCCATCTCTTTCGACGGCATGTTCTCCTGTTACAAAGCTCAATTTTGTGTATTCTCGATATTTTCGCTAGATTTTGGCCAATATATCAGGAGAACATGAAGTGGAAAGAGGTATACTAAATTTCATCTTCAAAGGCATCGCTTAAATGTATCAAATCAGAGGCGCAGGCCTTTCAAGAGGCGTTCGAAAATTGTGCGACTCTTCGTTAGTCACTGTCTCGAAACATCTGCGCCACTTCTCGCTCTTCGCTTTGCTCGCCGGAGATATTACATTGTTCCATCTCTTTCGACGGCATGTTCTCCTGTTACAAAGCCCAATTTTGTGTATTCTCGAAATTTTCGCCAGATTTTGTCCAATAAATCAGGAGAAAATGAAGTGGAAAGAGGTATACTAAATTTCAGCTTCAAAGGCATCGCTTAAAAGTATCAAATCAGAGGCGCAGGCCTTTCAAGAGGCGTTCGAAAATTGTGCGACTCTTCGTTAAACAGTCACTGTCTCGAAACATCTGCGCCACTTCTCGCTCATTGATTTGCCTCCGGAGACGTTACTTTGTGCCATCTCTTTCGACGGCATGTTCTCCTGTTACAAAGCCCAATTCTGTGGATTCTGAAAATTTTCGCCAGATTTTGGCGAATATATCAGGAGAAAATGAAGTGGAAAGAGGTATACTAAATTTCAGCTTCAAAGGCATCGCCTAAAAGTTGCAAATCAGAGGCGCAAGGCCTTTCAAGAGGCTTTCGAAAATTCTGCGTCTCTTCGTGAAACAGTCACTGTCTCGAAACACCTGCGCCACTTCTCGCTCCTTCGTTTGCTGTCCGGAGACGTTACATTGTTCCATCTCTTTCGACGGCATGTTCTCCTGTTACAAAGCCCAATTTTGTGTATTCTCGAAATTTTCGCCAGATTTTGGCCAATAAATCAGGAGAAAATGAAGTGGAAAGAGGTATACTAAATTTCAGCTTCAAAGGCATCGCCTTAAAGTTGCAAATCAGAGGCGCAGGCCTTTCAAGAGGCGTTCGAAAATTCTGCGTCTCTTCGTTAATCAGTCACTGTCTCGAAACATCTGCGCCACATCTCTCTCTTTGATTTGCTCTCCGGAGACGTTACTTTGTGCCATCTCTTTCGACGGCATGTTCTCCTGTTACAAAGCCCAATTTTGTGCATTCTGAAAATTTTCGCTAGATTTTGGCCAATTTATCAGGAGAACATGAAGTGGAAAGTGGTATACTAAATTTCAGCTTCAAAGGCATCGCCTTAAAGTTGCAAATAAGAGGCGCAGGCATTTCAAGAGGCGTTCGAAAATTCTGCGTCTCTTCGTTAATCAGTCACTGTCTCGAAACATCTGCGCCACATCTCGCTCTTTGATTTGCTCTCCGGAGACGTTACTTTGTGCCATCTCTTTCGACGGCACGTTCTCCTGTTACAAAGCCCAATTTTGTGCATTCTAAAAATTTTTGCTAGATTTTGGCCAATATATCAGGAGAACATGAAGTGGAAAGAGGTATACTAAATTTCAGCTTCAAAGGCATCGCTTAAAAGTATCAAATCAGAGGCGCAGGCCTTTCAAGAGGCGTTCGAAAATTCTGCGTGTCTTCGTTAAACAGTCACTGTCTTGAAACATCTGCGCCACTTCCCGCTCTTTGATTTGCCCTCCGGAGACGTTACTTTGTGCCATCTCTTTCGACGGCATGTTCTCCTGTTACAAAGCCCAATTTTGTGCATTCTGAAAATTTTTGCTAGATTTTGGCCAATATATCAGGAGAACATGAAGTGGAAAGAGGTATACTAAATTTCATCTTCAAAGGCATCGCTTAAAAGTATCAAATCAGAGGCGCAGGCCTTTCAAGAGGCGTTCGAAAATTGTGCGACTCTTCGCTAAACAGTCACTGTCTCGAAACATCTGCGCCACTTCTCGCTCATTGATTTGCCCTCCGGAGACGTTACTTTGTGCCATCTCTTTCGACGGCATGTTCTCCTGTTACAAAGCCCAATTCTGTGGATTCTGAAAATTTTCGCCAGATTTTGGCCAATATATCAGGAGAAAATGAAGTGGAAAGAGGTATACTAAATTTCAGCTTCAAGGCATCGCCTTAAAGTTGCAAATCAGAGGCGCAGGCCTTTCAAGAGGCGTTCGAAAATTCTGCGTCTCTTCGTTAATCAGTCACTGTCTCGAAACATCTGCGCCACATCTCTCTCTTTGATTTGCTCTCCGGAGACGTTACTTTGTGCCATCTCTTTCGACGGCATGTTCTCCTGTTACAAAGCCCAATTTTGTGCATTCTGAAAATTTTTGCTAGATTTTGGCCAATATATCAGGAGAACATGAAGTGGAAAGAGGTATACTAAATTTCATCTTCAAAGGCATCGCTTAAAAGTATCAAATCAGAGGCGCAGGCCTTCAAGAGGCGTTCGAAAATTGTGCGACTCTTCGTTAAACAGTCACTGTCTCGAAACATCTGCGCCACTTCTCGCTCATTGATTTGCCCTCCGGAGACGTTACTTGTGCCATCTCTTTCGACGGCATGTTCTCCTGTTACAAAGCCCATTCTGTGGATTCTGAAAATTTTCGCCAGATTTTGGCCAATATATCAGGAGAAGATGAAGTGGAAAGAGGTATACTAAATTTCAGCTTCAAAGGCATCGCCTTAAATTTGCAAATCAGAGGCGCAGGCCTTTCAAGAGTCGTTCGAAAATTCTGCGTCTCTTCGTTAATCAGTCACTGTCTCGAAACATCTGCGCCACATCTCTCTCTTTGATTTGCTCTCCGGAGACGTTACTTTGTGCCATCTCTTTCGACGGTATGTTCTCCTGTTACAAAGCCCAATTTTGTGCATTCTGAAAATTTTTGCTAGATTTTGGCCAATATATCGGGAGAACATGAAGTGGAAAGAGGTATACTAAATTTCAACTTAAAAGGCATCGCTTAAAAGTATCAAATCAGAGGCGCAGGCCTTTCAAGAGGCGTTCGAAAATTGTGCGACTCTTCGTTAAACAGTCACTGTCTCGAACATCTGCGCCACTTTTCGCTCATTGATTTGCCCTCCGGAGACGTTACTTTGTGCCATCTCTTTCGACGGCATGTTCTCCTGTTACAAAGCCCAATTCTGTGCATCTGAAAATTTTTGCTAGATTTTGGCCAATATATCGGGAGAACATGAAGTGGAAAGAGGTATACTAGATTTCAGCTTCAAAGGCATCGCTTAAAAGTATCAAATCAGAGGCGGCAGGCCTTTCAAGAGGCGTTCGAAAATTCTGCGTCTCTTCGTTAAACAGTCACTGTCTCGAAACACCTGCGCCACTTCTCGCTCTTTGATTTGCTCTCCGGAGACGTTACTTTGTGCCATCTCTTTCGACGGCATGTTCTCCTGTTACAAAGCCCAATTTTGTGCATTCTGAAAATTTTTGCTAGATTTTGGCCAATATATCAGGAGAACATGAAGTGGAAAGAGGTATATTAAATTTCAGCTTCAAAGGCATCGCTTAAAAGTATCAAATCAGAGGCGCAGACCTTTCAAGAGGCGTTCGAAAATTGTGCGACTCTTCGTTAAACAGTCACTGTCGCGAAACATCTGCGCCACTTCTCGCTCATTGATTTGCCCTCCGGAGACGTTACTTTGTGCCATCTCTTTCGACGGCATGTTCTCCTGTTACAAAGCCCAATTTTGTGCATTCTGAAAATTTTCGCCAGATATTGGCCAATATATCAGGAGAAAATGAAGTGGAAAGAGGTATACTAAATTTCAGCTTCAAAGGCATCGCCTTAAAGTTGCAATTAAGAGGCGCAGGCCTTTCAAGAGGCGTTCGAAAATTCTGCGTGTCTTCGTTAAACAGTCACTGTCTCGAAACATCTGCGCCACTTCTCGCTCATTGATTTGCCCTCCGGAGACGTTACTTTGTTCCATCTCTTTCGACGGCATGTTCTCCTGTTACAAAGCCCAATTTTGTGCATTCTGAAATTTTCGCCAGATTTTGGCCAATATATCAGGAGAACATGAAGTCAAAAGAGGTATACTAAATTTCAGCTTCAAAGGCATCGCTTAAAAGTATCAAATCAGAGGCGCAGGCCTTTCAAGAGGCGTTCGAAAATTGTGCGACTCTTCGTTAAACAGTCACTGTCTCGAAACATGTGCGCCACTTCTCGCTCATTGATTTGCCCTCGGAGACGTTACTTTGTGCCATCTCTTTCGACGGCATGTTCTCCTGTTACAAAGACCAATTCTGTGGATTCTGAAAATTTTCGCCAGATTTTGGCCAATATATCAGGAGAACATGAAGTGGAAAGATGTATACTAGATTTCAGCTTCAAAGGCATCGCTTAAAAGTATCAAATCAGAAGCGCAGGCCTTTCAAGAGGCGTTTGAAAAATTCTGCGTCTCTTCGTTAAACAGTCACTGTCTCGAAACACCTGCGCCACTTCTCGCTCTTTGATTTGCTCTCCGGAGACGTTACTTTGTTCCATCTCTTTCGACGGCATGTTCTCCTGTTACAAAGCCCAATTTTGTGCATTCTGAAATTTCGCCAGATTTTGGCCAATATATCAGGAGAACATGAAGTCAAAAGAGGTATACTAAATTTCAGCTTCAAAGGCATCGCTTAAAGTTGCAAATAAGAGGCGCAGGCCTTTCAAGAGGCGTTCGAAAATTGTGCGACTCTTCGTTAAACAGTCACTGTCTCGAAACATGTGCGCCACTTCTCGCTCATTGATTTGCCCTCCGGAGACGTTACTTTGTGCCATCTCTTTCGACGGCATGTTCTCCTGTTACAAAGCCCAATTTTGTGCATTCTGAAAATATTTGCTAGATTTTGGCCAATATATCAGGAGAACATGAAGTGGAAAGAGGTATACTAAATTTCAGCTTCAATGGCATCGCTTAAAAGTATCAAATCAGAGGCGCAGGCCTTTCAAGAGGCGTTCGAAAATTGTGCGACTCTTCGTTAAACAGTCACTGTCTCGAAACATCTGCGCCACTTCTCGCTCATTGATTTGCCCTCCGGAGACGTTACTTTGTGCCATCTCTTTCGACGGCACGTTCTCCTGTTACAAAGCCCAATGTTGTGCTTTCTGAAAATTTCCGCTAGATTTTGGCCAATATATCAGGCGAACATGAAGTGGAAAGAGGTATACTAAATTTCAGCTTCAATGGCATCGCTTAAAAGTATCAAATCAGAGGCGCAGGCCTTTCAAGAGGCGTTCGAAAATTGTGCGACTCTTCGTTAAACAGTCACTGTCTCGAAACATGTGCGCCACTTCTCGCTCATTGATTTGCCCTCCGGAGACGTTACTTTGTGCCATCTCTTTCGACGGCATGTTCTCCTGTTACAAAGACCAATTCTGTGGATTCTGAAAATTTTCGCCAGATTTTGGCCAATATATCAGGAGAAGATGAAGTGGATAGAGGTATACTAGATTTCAGCTTCAAAGGCATCGCTTAAAAGTATCAAATCAGAGGCGCAGGCCTTTCAAGAGGCGTTCGAAAATTCTGCGTCTCTTCGTTAAACAGTCACTGTCTCGAAACGTCTGCGCCACTTCTCGCTCTTCGCTTTGCTCTCCGGAGACGTTACTTTGTGCCATCTCTTTCGACGGCATGTTCTCCTGTTACAAAGCCCAATTTTGTGCATTCTGAAAATATTTGCTAGATTTTGGCCAATATATCAGGAGAACATGAAGTGGAAAGAGGTATACTAAATTTCAGCTTCAATGGCATCGCTTAAAAGTATCAAATCAGAGGCGCAGGCCTTTCAAGAGGCGTTCGAAAATTGTGCGACTCTTCGTTAAACAGTCACTGTCTCGAAACATCTGCGCCACTTCTCGCTCATTGATTTGCCCTCCGGAGACGTTACTTTGTTCCATCTCTTTCGACGGCATGTTCTCCTGTTACAAAGCCCAATTTTGTGCATTCTGTAAATTTTCGCCAGATTTTGGCCAATATATCAGGAGAACATGAAGTCAAAAGAGGTATACTAAATTTCAGCTTCAAAGGCATCGCTTAAAAGTATCAAATCAGAGGCGCAGGCCTTTCAAGAGGCGTTCGAAAATTGTGCGACTCTTCGTTAAACAGTCACTGTCTCGAAACATGTGCGCCACTTCTCGCTCATTGATTTGCCCTCCGGAGACGTTACTTTGTGCCATCTCTTTCGACGGCATGTTCTCCTGTTACAAAGACCAATTCTGTGGATTCTGAAAATTTTCGCCAGATTTTGGCCAATATATCAGGAGAACATGAAGTGGAAAGATGTATACTAGATTTCAGCTTCAAAAGGCATCGCTTAAAAGTATCAAATCAGAAGCGCAGGCCTTTCAAGAGGCGTTTGAAAATTCTGCGTCTCTTCGTTAAACAGTCACTGTCTCGAAACACCTGCGCCACTTCTCGCTCTTGATTTGCTCTCCGGAGACGTTACTTTGTTCCATCTCTTTCGACGGCATGTTCTCCTGTTACAAAGCCCAATTTTGTGCATTCTGAAATTTTCGCCAGATTTTGGCCAATATATCAGGAGAACATGAAGTCAAAAGAGGTATACTAAATTTCAGCTTCAAAGGCATCGCCTTAAAGTTGCAAATAAGAGGCGCAGGCCTTTCAAGAGGCGTTCGAAAATTGTGCGACTCTTCGTTAAACAGTCACTGTCTCGAAACGTCTGCGCCACTTCTCGCTCTTTGATTTGCTCTCCGGAGACTTTACTTTGTGCCATCTCTTTCGACGGCATGTTCTCCTGTTACAAAGCCCAATTTTGTGCATTCTGAAAATATTTGCTAGATTTTGGCCAATATATCAGGAGAACATGAAGTGGAAAGCGGTATACTAAATTTAAGCTTCAATGGCATCGCTTAAAAGTATCAAATCAGAGGCGCAGGCCTTTCAAGAGGCGTTCGAAAATTGTGCGACTCTTCGTTAAACAGTCACTGTCTCGAAACATCTGCGCCACTTCTCGCTCATTGATTTGCCCTCCGGAGACGTTACTTTGTGCCATCTCTTTCGACGGCACGTTTCTCCTGTTACAAAGCCCAATGTTGTGCTTTCTGAAAATTTCGCTAGATTTTGGCCAATATATCAGGCGAACATGAAGTGGAAAGAGGTATACTAAATTTCAGCTTCAATGGCATCGCTTAAAAGTATCAAATCAGAGGCGCAGGCCTTTCAAGAGGCGTTCGAAATTGTGCGACTCTTCGTTAAACAGTCACTGTCTCGAAACATCTGCGCCACTTCTCGCTCATTGATTTGCCCTCCGGAGACATTACTTTGTGCCATCTCTTTCGACGGCATGTTCTCCTGTTACAAAGCCCAATTCTGTGGATTCTGAAATTTTCGCCAGATTTTGGCCAATATATCAGGAGAAGATGAAGTGGATAGAGGTATACTAGATTTCAGCTTCAAAGGCATCGCTTAAAAGTATCAAATCAGAGCGCAGGCCTTTCAAGAGGGCGTTCGAAAATTCTGCGTCTCTTCGTTAAACAGTCACTGTCTCGAAACGTCTGCGCCACTTCTCGCTCTTTGCTTTGCTCTCCGGAGACGTTACTTTGTGCCATCTCTTCGACGGCATGTTCTCCTGTTACAAAGCCCAATTTTGTGCATTCTGAAAATATTTGCTAGATTTTGGCCAATATATCAGGAGAACATGAAGTGGAAAGAGGTATACTAAATTTCAGCTTCAATGGCATCGCTTAAAAGTATCAAATCAGAGGCGCAGGCCTTTCAAGAGGCGTTCGAAAATTGTGCGACTCTTCGTTAAACAGTCACTGTCTCGAAACATCTGCGCCACTTCTCGCTCATTGATTTGCCCCTCCGGAGACGTTACTTTGTGCCATCTCTTTCGACGGCACGTTTCTCCTGTTACAAAGCCCAATGTTGTGCATTTCTGAAAATTTCCGCTAGATTTTGGCCAATATATCAGGCGAACATGAAGTGGAAAGAGGTATACTAAATTTCAGCTTCGAAGGCATCGCCTTAAAGTTGCAATTAAGAGGCGCAGCCTTTCAAGAGGCTTTCGAAAATTCTGCGTCTCTTCGTGAAACAGTCACTGTCTCGACACACCTGCGCCACTTCTCGCTCCTTCGTTTGCTGTCCGGAGACGTTACATTGTTCCATCTCTTTCGACGGCATGTTCTCCTGTTACAAAGCTCAATTTTGTGTATTCTCGATATTTTCGCCAGATTTTGGCCAATATATCAGGAGAAAATGAAGTGGAAAGAGGTATACTAAATTTCAGCTTCAAAGGCATCGCCTTAAAGTTGCAAATAAGAGGCGCAGGCCTTTCAAGAGTCGTTCGAAAATTCTGCGTTTCTTCGTTAGACAGTCACTGTCTCGAAACGTCTGCGCCACTTCTCGCTCTTTCATTTGTTCTCCGGAGACGTTACTTTGTGCCATCTCTATCGACGGCATGTTCTCCTGTTACAAAGCCCAATTTTGTGCATTCGGAAAATTTTCGCCAGATTGTGGCCAATATATCAGGAGAACATGAAGTGGAAATAGGTATACTAAATTTCAACTTCAAAGGCATCGCTTAAAAGTATCAAATCAGAGGCGCAGGCCTTTCAAGAGGCGTTCGAAAATTGTGCGACTCTTCGTTAAACAGTCACTGTCTCGAAACATCTGCGCCACTTCTCGCTCATTGATTTGCCCTCCGGAGACGTTACTTTGTGCCATCTCTTTCGACGGCATGTTCTCCTGTTACAAAGCCCAATTCTGTGGATTCTGAAAATTTTCGCCAGATTGTGGCCAATATATCAGGAGAACATGAAGTGGAAATAGGTATACTAAATTTCAACTTCAAAGGCATCGCTTAAAAGTATCAAATCAGAGGCGCAGGCCTTTCAAGAGGCGTTCGAAAATTGTGCGACTCTTCGTTAAACAGTCACTGTCTCGAAACATCTGCGCCACATCTCTCTCTTTGATTTGCTCTCCGGAGACGTTACTTTGTTCCATCTCTTTCGACGGCATGTTCTCCTGTTACAAAGCCCAATTTTGTGCATTCTGAAAATTTTTGCTAGATTTTGGCCAATATATCAGGAGAACATGCAGTGGAAAGAGGTATATTAAATTTCAGCTTCAAAGGCATCGCTTAAAAGTATCAAATCAGAGGCGCAGGCCTTTCAAGAGGCGTTCGAAAATTGTGCGACTCTTCGTTAAACAGTCACTGTCTCGAAACATGTGCGCCACTTCTCGCTCATTGATTTGCCCTCCGGAGACGTTACTTTGTGCCATCTCTTTCGACGGCATGTTCTCCTGTTACAAAGACCAATTCTGTGGATTCTGAAAATTTTCGCCAGATTTTGGCCAATATATCAGGAGAACATGAAGTGGAAAGAGGTATACTAAATTTCAGCTTCAAAGGCATCGCTTAAAAGTATCAAATCAGAGGCGCAGGCCTTTCAAGAGGCGTTCGAAAATTGTGCGACTCTTCGTTAAACAGTCACTGTCTCGAAACATCTGCGCCACTTCTCGCTCATTGATTTGCCCTCCGGAGACGTTACTTTGTGCCATCTCTTTCGACGGCATGTTCTCCTGTTACAAAGCCCAATTTTGTTCATTCTGAAAATTTTTGCTGGATTTTGGCCAATATATCAGGAGAACATGAAGTGGAAAGAGGTATACTAAATTTCAGCTTCAAAGGCATCGCTTAAAAGTATCAAATCAGAAGCGCAGGCCTTTCAAGAGGCGTTCGAAAATTGTGCGACTCTTCGTTAAACAGTCACTGTCTCGAAACATCTGCGCCACTTCTCGCTCATTGATTTGCCCTCCGGAGACATTACTTTGTGCCATCTCTTTCGACGGCATGTTCTCCTGTTACAAAGCCCAATTCTGTGGATTCTGAAAATTTTCGCCAGATTTTGGCCAATATATCAGGAGAAGATGAAGTGCATAGAGGTATACTAGATTTCAGATTCAAAGGCATCGCTTAAAAGTATCAAATCAGAGGCGCAGGCCTTTCAAGAGGCGTTCGAAAATTCTGCGTCTCTTCGTTAAACAGTCACTGTCTCGAAACACCTGCGCCACTTCTCGCTCTTTGATTTGCTCTCCGGAGACGTTACTTTGTGCCATCTCTTTCGACGGCATGTTCTCCTGTTACAAAGCCCAATTTTGTGCATTCTGAAAATTTTTGCTAGATTTTGGCCAATATATCAGGAGAACATGAAGTGGAAAGAGGTATACTAAATTTCAGCTTCAATGGCATCGCTTAAAAGTATCAAATCAGAGGCGCAGGCCTTTCAAGAGGCGTTCGAAAATTGTGCGACTCTTCATTAAACAGTCACTGTCTCGAAACATCTGCGCCACTTCTCGCTCATTGATTTGCCATCCGGAGACGTTACTTTGTGCCATCTCTTTCGACGGCACGTTCTCCTGTTACAAAGCCCAATGTTGTGCATTCTGAAAATTTCCGCTAGATTTTGGCCAATATATCAGGCGAACATGAAGTGGAAAGAGGTATACTAAATTTCAGCTTCGAAGGCATCGCCTTAAAGTTGCAATTAAGAGGCGCAGGCCTTTCAAGAGGCTTTCGAAAATTCTGCGTCTCTTCGTGAAACAGTCACTGTCTCGACACACCTGCGCCACTTCTCGCTCCTTCGTTTGCTGTCCGGAGACGTTACATTGTTCCATCTCTTTCGACGGCATGTTCTCCTGTTACAAAGCTCAATTTTGTGTATTCTCGATATTTTCGCCAGATTTTGGCCAATATATCAGGAGAAAATGAAGTGGAAAGAGGTATACTAAATTTCAGCTTCAAAGGCATCGCCTTAAAGTTGCAAATAAGAGGCGCAGGCCTTTCAAGATTCGTTCGAAAATTCTGCGTTTCTTCGTTAGACAGTCACTGTCTCGAAACGTCTGCGCCACTTCTCGCTCTTTCATTTGTTCTCCGGAGACGTTACTTTGTGCCATCTCTATCGACGGCATGTTCTCCTGTTACAAAGCCCAATTTTGTGCATTCTGAAAATTTATGCTAGATTTTGGCCAATATATCAGGAGAACATGAAGTGGAAATAGGTATACTAAATTTCAACTTCAAAGGCATCGCTTAAAAGTATCAAATCAGAGGCGCAGGCCTTTCAAGAGGCGTTCGAAAATTGTGCGACTCCTCGTTAAACAGTCACTGTCTCGAAACATCTGCGCCACTTCTCGCTCATTGATTTGCCCTCCGGAGACGTTACTTTGTGCCATCTCTTTCCGGACGGCATGTTCTCCTGTTACAAGCCCAATTCTGTGGATTCTGAAAATTTGCGCCAGATTTTGGCCAATATATCAGGAGAAGATGAAGTGGAAAGAGGTATACTAAATTTCAGCTTCAAAGGCATCGCCTTAAAGTTGCAAATCAGAGGCGCAGGCCTTTCAAGAGGCGTTCGAAAATTCTGCGTCTCTTCGTTAATCAGTCACTGTCTCGAAACATCTGCGCCACATCTCTCTCTTGATTTGCTCTCCGGAGACGTTACTTTGTGCCATCTCTTTCGACGGCATGTTCTCCTGTTACAAAGCCCAATTTTGTGCATTCTGAGAATTTTTGCTAGATTTTGGCCAATATATCAGGAGAACATGAAGTGGAAAGAGGTATACTAAATTTCAGCTTCAAAGGCATCGCTTAAAAGTATCAAATCAGAGCGCAGGCCTTTCAAGAGGCGTTCGAAAATTGTGCGACTCTTCGTTAAAACAGTCACTGTCTCGAAACATCTGCGCCACTTCTCGCTCATTGATTTGCCCTCCGGAGACGTTACTTTGTGCCATCTCTTTCGACGGCATGTTCTCCTGTTACAAAGCCCAATTCTGTGGATTCTGAAATTTTTCGCCAGATTTTGGCCAATGTATCAGGAGAAGATGAAGTGGAAAGAGGTATACTAAATTTCAGCTTCAAAGGCATCGCCTTAAATTTGCAAATCAGAGGCGCAGGCCTTTCAAGAGGCGTTCGAAAATTCTGCGTCTCTTCGTTAATCAGTCACTGTCTCGAAACATCTGCGCCACATCTCTCTCTTTGATTTGCTCTCCGGAGACGTTACTTTGTGCCATCTCTTTCGACGGCATGTTCTCCTGTTACAAAGCCCAATTTTGTGCATTCTGAAAATTTTTGCTAGATTTTGGCCAATATATCAGGAGAACATGAAGTGGAAAGAGGTATACTAAATTTCAGCTTCAATGGCATCGCTTAAAAGTATCAAATCAGAGGCACAGGCCTTTCAAGAGGCGTTCGAAAATTGTGCGACTCTTCGTTAAACAGTCACTGTCTCGAAACATCTGCGCCACTTCTCGCTCATTGATTTGCCCTCCGGAGACGTTACTTTGTGCCATCTCTTTCGACGGCACGTTCTCCTGTTACAAAGCCCAATGTTGTGCATTCTGAAAATTTCCGCTAGATTTTGGCCAATATATCAGGCGAACATGAAGTGGAAAGAGGTATACTAAATTTCAGCTTCGAAGGCATCGCTTAAAAGTATCAAATCAGAGGCGCAGGCCTTTCAAGAGGCTTTCGAAAATTCTGCGTCTCTTCGTGAAACAGTCACTGTCTCGACACACCTGCGCCACTTCTCGCTCCTTCGTTTGCTGTCCGGAGACGTTACATTGTTCCATCTCTTTCGACGGCATGTTCTCCTGTTACAAAGCTCAATTTGTGTATTCTCGATATTTTTCGCCAGATTTTGGCCAATATATCAGGAGAAAATGAAGTGGAAAGAGGTATACTAAATTTCAGCTTCAAAGGCATCGCCTTAAAGTTGCAAATAAGAGGCGCAGGCCTTTCAAGAGTCGTTCGAAAATTCTGCGTTTCTTCGTTAGACAGTCACTGTCTCGAAACGTCTGCGCCACTTCTCGCTCTTTCATTTGTTCTCCGGAGACGTTACTTTGTGCCATCTCTATCGACGGCATGTTCTCCTGTTACAAAACCCAATTTTGTGCATTCGGAAAATTTTCGCCAGATTGTGGCCAATATATCAGGAGAACATGAAGTGGAAATAGGTATACTAAATTTCAACTTCAAAGGCATCGCTTAAAAGTATCAAATCAGAGGCGCAGGCCTTTCAAGAGGCGTTCGAAAATTGTGCGACTCTTCGTTAAACAGTCACTGTCTCGAAACATCTGCGCCACTTCTCGCTCATTGATTTGCCCTCCGGAGACGTTACTTTGTGCCATCTCTTTCGACGGCATGTTCTCCTGTTACAAAGCCCAATTCTGTGGATTCTGAAAATTTTCGCCAGATTTTGGCCAATATATCAGGAGAAGATAAAGTGGAAAGAGGTATACTAAATTTCAGCTTCAAAGGCATCGCCTTAAAGTTGCAAATCAGAGGCGCAGGCCTTTCAAGAGGCGTTCGAAAATTCTGCGTCTCTTCGTTAATCAGTCACTGTCTCGAAACATCTGCGCCACATCTCTCTCTTTGATTTGCTCTCCGGAGACGTTACTTTGTGCCATCTCTTTCGACGGCATGTTCTCCTGTTACAAAGCCCAATTTTGTTCATTCTGAAAATTTTTGCCAGATTTTGGCCAATATATCAGGAGAACATGAAGTGGAAAGAGGTATACTAAATTTCAGCTTCAAAGGCATCGCTTAAAAGTATCAAATCAGAGGCGCAGGCCTTTCAAGAGGCGTTCGAAAATTGTGCGACTCTTCGTTAAACAGTCACTGTCTCGAAACATCTGCGCCACTTCTCGCTCATTGATTTGCCCTCCGGAGACATTACTTTGTGCCATCTCTTTCGACGGCATGTTCTCCTGTTACAAAGCCCAATTCTGTGGATTCTGAAAATTTTCGCTAGATTTTGGCCAATATATCAGGAGAACATGAAGTGGAAAGAGGTATACTAAATTTCAGCTTCAAAGGCATCGCTTAAAAGAATCAAATCGGAGGCGCAGGCCTTTCAAGAGGCGTTCGAAAATTGTGCGACTCTTCGTTAAACAGTCACTGTCTCGAAACATCTGCGCCACTTCTCGCTCATTGATTTGCCCTCCGGAGACGTTACTTTGTGCCATCTCTTTCGACGGCATGTTCTCCTGTTACAAAGCCCAATTCTGTGCATTCTGAAAATTTTTGCTAGATTTTGGCCAATATATCAGGAGAACATGAAGTGGAAAGAGGTATACTAAATTTCAGCTTCAAAGGCATCGCTTAAAAGTATCAAATCAGAGGCGCAGGCCTTTCAAGAGGCGTTCGAAAATTGTGCGACTCTTCGTTAAACAGTCACTGTCTCGAAACATCTGCGCCACTTTTCGCTCATTGATTTGCCCTCCGGAGACGTTACTTTGTGCCATCTCTTTCGACGGCATGTTCTCCTGTTACAAAGCCCAATTCTGTGCATTCTGAAAATTTTTGCTAGATTTTGGCCAATATATCGGGAGAACATGAAGTGGAAAGAGGTATACTAGATTTCAGCTTCAAAGGCATCGCTTAAAAGTATCAAATCAGAGGCGCAGGCCTTTCAAGAGGCGTTCGAAAATTCTGCGTCTCTTCGTTAAACAGTCACTGTCTCGAAACACCTGCGCCACTTCTCGCTCTTTGATTTGCTCTCCGGAGACGTTACTTTGTTCCATCTCTTTCGACGGCATGTTCTCCTGTTACAAAGCCCAATTTTGTGCATTCTGAAAATTTTTGCTAGATTTTGGCCAATATATCAGGAGAACATGAAGTGGAAAGAGGTATACTAAATTTCAGCTCCAATGGCATCGCTTAAAAGTATCAAATCAGAGGCGCAGGCCTTTCAAGAGGCGTTCGAAAATTGTGCGACTCTTCGTTAAACAGTCACTCTCTCGAAACATCTGCGCCACTTCTCGCTCATTGATTTGCCCTCCGGAGACGTTACTTTGTGCCATCTCTTTCGACGGCACGTTCTCCTGTTACAAAGCCCAATGTTGTGCATTCTGAAAATTTCCGCTAGATTTTGGCCAATATATCAGGCGAACATGAAGTGGAAAGAGGTATACTAAATTTCAGCTTCGAAGGCATCGCCTTAAAGTTGCAATTAAGAGGCGCAGGCCTTTCAAGAGGCTTTCGAAAATTCTGCGTCTCTTCGTGAAACAGTCACTGTCTCGACACACCTGCGCCACTTCTCGCTCCTTCGTTTGCTGTCCGGAGACGTTACATTGTTCCATCTCTTTCGACGGCATGTTCTCCTGTTACAAAGCTCAATTTTGTGTATTCTCGATATTTTCGCCAGATTTTGGCCAATATATCAGGAGAACATGAAGTCAAAAGAGGTATACTAAATTTCAGCTTCAAAGGCATCGCCTTAAAGTTGCAAATAAGAGGCGCAGGTCTTTCAAGAGGCGTTCGAAAATTCTGCGTCTCTTCGTTAATCAGTCACTGTCTCGAAACATCTGCGCCACATCTCTCTCTTTGATTTGCTCTCCGGAGACGTTACTTTGTTCCATCTCTTTCGACGGCATGTTCTCCTGTTACAAAGCCCAATTTTGTGCATTCTGAAAATTTTTGCTAGATTTTGGCCAATATATCAGGAGAATATGCAGTGGAAAGAGGTATATTAAATTTCAGCTTCAAAGGCATCGCTTAAAAGTATCAAATCAGAGGCGCAGGCCTTTCAAGAGGCGTTCGAAAATTGTGCGACTCTTCGTTAAACAGTCACTGTCGCGAAACATCTGCGCCACTTCTCGCTCATTGATTTGCCCTCCGGAGACGTTACTTTGTGCCATCTCTTTCGACGGCATGTTCTCCTGTTACAAAGACCAATTCTGTGGATTCTGAAAATTTTCGCCAGATTTTGGCCAATATATCAGGAGAACATGAAGTGGAAATAGGTATACTAAATTTCAGCTTCAAAGGCATCGCCTTAAAGTTGCAATTAAGAGGCGCAGGCCTTTCAAGAGGCGTTCGAAAATTCTGCGTGTCTTCGTTAAACAGTCACTGTCTCGAAACATCTGCGCCACTTCTTGCTCATTGATTTGCCCTCCGGAGACGTTACTTTGTGCCATCTCTTTCGACGGCATGTTCTCCTGTTACAAAGCCCAATTCTGTGGATTCTGAAAATTTTCGCCAGATTTTGGCCAATATATCAGGAGAAGATGAAGTGGAAAGAGGTATACTAAATTTCAGCTTCAAAGGCATCGCCTTAAAGTTGCAAATCAGAGGCGCAGGCCTTTCAAGAGGCGTTCGAAAATTCTGCGTGTCTTCGTTAAACAGTCACTGTCTCGAAACATCTGCGCCACTTCTTGCTCATTGATTTGCCCTCCGGAGACGTTACTTTGTGCCATCTCTTTCGACGGCATGTTCTCCTGTTACAAAGCCCAATTCTGTGGATTCTGAAAATTTTCGCCAGATTTTGGCCAATATATCAGGAGAAGATGAAGTGGAAAGAGGTATACTAAATTTCAGCTTCAAAGGCATCGCCTTAAAGTTGCAATTAAGAGGCGCAGGCCTTTCAAGAGGCGTTCGAAAATTCTGCGTGTCTTCGTTAAACAGTCACTGTCTCGAAACATCTGCGCCACTTCTTGCTCATTGATTTGCCCTCCGGAGACGTTACTTTGTGCCATCTCTTTCGACGGCATGTTCTCCTGTTACAAAGACCAATTCTGTGGATTCTGAAAATTTTCGCCAGATTTTGGCCAATATATCAGGAGAACATGAAGTGGAAAGAGGTATACTAAATTTCAGCTTCAAAGGCATCGCCTTAAAGTTGCAATTAAGAGGCGCAGGCCTTTCAAGAGGCGTTCGAAAATTGTGCGACTCTTCGTTAAACAGTCACTGTCGCGAAACATCTGCGCCACTTCTCGCTCATTGATTTGCCCTCCGGAGACGTTACTTTGTGCCATCTCTTTCGACGGCATGTTCTCCTGTTACAAAGCCCAATTTTGTGCATTCTGAAAATTTTCGCCAGATTTTGGCCAATATATCAGGAGAACATGAAGTCAAAAGAGGTATACTAAATTTCAGCTTCAAAGGCATCGCCTTAAAGTTGCAAATAAGAGGCGCAGGTCTTTCAAGAGGCGTTCGAAAATTCTGCGTCTCTTCGTTAATCAGTCACTGTCTCGAAACATCTGCGCCACTTCTCGCTCTTTGATTTGCTCTCCGGAGACGTTACTTTGTTCCATCTCTTTCGACGGCATGTTCTCCTGTTACAAAGCCCAATTTTGTGTATCCTGAAAATTTTCGCCAGATTTTGGCCAATATATCAGGAGAAAATGAAGAGGAAAGAGGTATACTAAATTTCAGCTTCAAAGGCATCGCCTTAAAGTTGCAAATAAGAGCGCAGGCCTTTCAAGAGTCGTTCGAAAATTCTGCGTTTCTTCGTTAGACAGTCACTGTCTCGAAACGTCTGCGCCACTTCTCGCTCTTTGATTTGCTCTGCGGAGACGTTACTTTGTTCCATCTCTTTCGACGGCATGTTCTCCTGTTACAAAAGCCCAATTTTGTGCATCCTGAAAATTTTCGCCAGATTTTGGCCAATATATCAGGAGAACATGAAGTCAAAAGAGGTATACTAAATTTCAGCTTCAAAGGCATCGCCTTAAAGTTGCAAATAAAGAGGCGCAGGCATTTCAAGAGGCGTTCGAAATTCTGCGTCTCTTCGTTAATCAGTCACTGTCTCGAAACACCTGCGCCACTTCTCGCTCTTTGATTTGCTCTCCGGAGACGTTACTTTGTTCCATCTCTTTCGACGGCATGTTCTCCTGTTACAAAGCCCAATTTTGTTCATTCTGAAAATTTTTGCTGGATTTTGGCCAATATATCAGGAGAACATGAAGTGGAAAGAGGTATACTAAATTTCAGCTTCAAAGGCATCGCTTAAAAGTATCAAATCAGAGGCGCAGGCCTTTCAAGAGGCGTTCGAAAATTGTGCGACTCTTCGTTAAACAGTCACTGTCTCGAAACATCTGCGCCACTTCTCGCTCATTGATTTGCCCTCCGGAGACATTACTTTGTGCCATCTCTTTCGACGGCATGTTCTCCTGTTACAAAGCTCAATTTTGTGTATTCTCGATATTTTCGCCAGATTTTGGCGAATATATCAGGAGAAAATGAAGTGGAAAGTGGTATACTAGATTTCAGCTTCAAAGGCATCGCTTAAAAGTATCAAATCAGAAGCGCAGGCCTTTCAAGAGGCGTTCGAAAATTCTGCGTCTCTTCGTTAAACAGTCACTGTCTCGAAACACCTGCGCCACTTCTCGCTCTTTGATTTGCTCTCCGGAGACGTTACTTTGTGCCATCACTTTCGACGGCATGTTGTCCTGTTACAAAGCCCAATTTTGTGCATTCTGAAAATTTTCGCTAGATTTTGGCCAATATATCAGGAGAATATGAAGTGGAAAGATGTATACTAGATTTCAGCTTGAAAGGCATCGCTTAAAAGTATCAAATCAGAGGCGCAGGCCTTTCAAGAGGCGTTCGAAAATTGTGCGACTCTTCGTTAATCAGTCACTGTCTCGAAACATCTGCGCCACTTCTCGCTCATTGATTTGCCCTCCGGAGACGTTACTTTGTGCCATCTCTTTCGACGGAATGTTCTCCTGTTACAAAGCCCAATTTTGTGCATTCTAAAAATTTTTGCTAGATTTTGGCCAATATATCAGGAGAACATGAAGTGGAAAGAGGTATACTAAATTTCAGCTTCAAAGGCATCGCTTAAAAGAATCAAATCAGAGGCGCAGGCCTTTCAAGAGGCGTTCGAAAATTGTGCGACTCTTCGTTAAACAGTCACTGTCTCGAAACATCTGCGCCACTTCTCGCTCATTGATTTGCCCTCCGGAGACGTTACTTTGTGCCATCTCTTTCGACGGCATGTTCTCCTGTTACAAAGCCCAATTCTGTGGATTCTGAAAATTTTCGCCAGATTTTGGCCAATATATCAGGAGAAGATGAAGTGGAAAGAGGTATACTAAATTTCAGCTTCAAAGGCATCGCCTTAAAGTTGCAAATCAGAGGCGCAGGCCTTTCAAGAGGCGTTCGAAAATTCTGCGTCTCTTCGTTAATCAGTCACTGTCTCGAAACATCTGCGCCACATCTCTCTCTTTGATTTGCTCTCCGGAGACGTTACTTTGTGCCATCTCTTTCGACGGCATGTTCTCCTGTTACAAAGCCCAATTCTGTGCATTCTGAAAATTTTCGCCAGATTTTGGCCAATATATCAGGAGAACATGAAGTGGAAAGAGGTATACTAAATTTCAGCTTCAAAGGCATCGCCTTAAAGTTGCAAATAAGAGGCGCAGGCCTTTCAAGAGGCGTTCGAAAATTGTGCGACTCTTCGTTAAACAGTCACTGTCTCGAAACATGTGCGCCACTTCTCGCTCATTGATTTGCCCTCCGGAGACGTTACTTTGTGCCATCTCTTTCGACGGCATGTTCTCCTGTTACAAAGACCAATTCTGTGGATTCTGAAAATTTTCGCCAGATTTTGGCCAATATATCAGGAGAACATGAAGTGGAAAGATGTATACTAGATTTCAGCTTCAAAGGCATCGCTTAAAAGTATCAAATCAGAAGCGCAGGCCTTTCAAGAGGCGTTCGAAAATTCTGCGTCTCTTCGTTAAACAGTCACTGTCTCGAAACACCTGCGCCACTTCTCGCTCTTTGATTTGCTCTCCGGAGACGTTACTTTGTTCCATCTCTTTCGACGGCATGTTCTCCTGTTACAAAGCCCAATTTTGTGCATCCTGAAAATTTTCGCCAGATTTTGGCCAATATATCAGGAGAACATGAAGTCAAAAGAGGTATACTAAATTTCAGCTTCAAAGGCATCGCCTTAAAGTTGCAAATAAGAGGCGCAGGCATTTCAAGAGGCGTTCGAAAATTCTGCGTCTCTTCGTTAATCAGTCACTGTCTCGAAACACCTGCGCCACTTCTCGCTCTTTGATTTGCTCTCCGGAGACGTTACTTTGTTCCATCTCTTTCGACGGCATGTTCTCCTGTTACAAAGCCCAATTTTGTTCATTCTGAAAATTTTTGCTGGATTTTGGCCAATATATCAGGAGAACATGAAGTGGAAAGAGGTATACTAAATTTCAGCTTCAAAGGCATCGCTTAAAAGTATCAAATCAGAGGCGCAGGCCTTTCAAGAGGCGTTCGAAAATTGTGCGACTCTTCGTTAAACAGTCACTGTCTCGAAACATCTGCGCCACTTCTCGCTCATTGATTTGCCCTCCGGAGACATTACTTTGTGCCATCTCTTTCGACGGCATGTTCTCCTGTTACAAAGCTCAATTTTGTGTATTCTCGATATTTTCGCCAGATTTTGGCGAATATATCAGGAGAAAATGAAGTGGAAAGAGGTATACTAGATTTCAGCTTCAAAGGCATCGCTTAAAAGTATCAAATCAGAAGCGCAGGCCTTTCAAGAGGCGTTCGAAAATTCTGCGTCTCTTCGTTAAACAGTCACTGTCTCGAAACACCTGCGCCACTTCTCGCTCTTTGATTTGCTCTCCGGAGACGTTACTTTGTGCCATCACTTTCGACGGCATGTTGTCCTGTTACAAAGCCCAATTTTGTGCATTCTGAAAATTTTCGCTAGATTTTGGCCAATATATCAGGAGAATATGAAGTGGAAAGATGTATACTAGATTTCAGCTTGAAAGGCATCGCTTAAAAGTATCAAATCAGAGGCGCAGGCCTTTCAAGAGGCGTTCGAAAATTGTGCGACTCTTCGTTAATCAGTCACTGTCTCGAAACATCTGCGCCACTTCTCGCTCATTGATTTGCCCTCCGGAGACGTTACTTTGTGCCATCTCTTTCGACGGAATGTTCTCCTGTTACAAAGCCCAATTTTGTGCATTCTAAAAATTTTTGCTAGATTTTGGCCAATATATCAGGAGAATATGAAGTGGAAAGATGTATACTAGATTTCAGCTTGAAAGGCATCGCTTAAAAGTATCAAATCAGAGGCGCAGGCCTTTCAAGAGGCGTTCGAAAATTGTGCGACTCTTCGTTAATCAGTCACTGTCTCGAAACATCTGCGCCACTTCTCGCTCATTGATTTGCCCTCCGGAGACGTTACTTTGTGCCATCTCTTTCGACGGCATGTTCTCCTGTTACAAAGCCCAATTCTGTGGATTCTGAAAATTTTCGCCAGATTTTGGCCAATATATCAGGAGAAGATGAAGTGGAAAGAGGTATACTAAATTTCAGCTTCAAAGGCATCGCCTTAAAGTTGCAAATCAGAGGCGCAGGCCTTTCAAGAGGCGTTCGAAAATTCTGCGTCTCTTCGTTAATCAGTCACTGTCTCGAAACATCTGCGCCACATCTCTCTCTTTGATTTGCTCTCCGGAGACGTTACTTTGTGCCATCTCTTTCGACGGCATGTTCTCCTGTTACAAAGCCCAATTCTGTGCATTCTGAAAATTTTCGCCAGATTTTGGCCAATATATCAGGAGAACATGAAGTGGAAAGAGGTATACTAAATTTCAGCTTCAAAGGCATCACCTTAAACTTGTAATTAAGAGGCGCAGGCCTTTCAAGAGGCGTTCGAAAATTCTGCGTTTCTTCGTTAAACAGTCACTGTCTCGAAACATCTGCGCCACTTCTTGCTCATTGATTTGCCCTCCGGAGACGTTACTTTGTGCCATCTCTTTCGACGGCATGTTCTCCTGTTACAAAGCCCAATTCTGTGGATTCTGAAAATTTTCGCCAGATTTTGGCCAATATATCAGGAGAAGATGAAGTGGAAAGAGGTATACTAAATTTCAGCTTCAAAGGCATCGCCTTAAAGTTGCAAATCAGAGGCGCAGGCCTTTCAAGAGGCGTTCGAAAATTCTGCGTGTCTTCGTTAAACAGTCACTGTCTCGAAACATCTGCGCCACTTCTTGCTCATTGATTTGCCCTCCGGAGACGTTACTTTGTGCCATCTCTTTCGACGGCATGTTCTCCTGTTACAAAGCCCAATTCTGTGGATTCTGAAAATTTTCGCCAGATTTTGGCCAATATATCAGGAGAAGATGAAGTGGAAAGAGGTATACTAAATTTCAGCTTCAAAGGCATCGCCTTAAAGTTGCAATTAAGAGGCGCAGGCCTTTCAAGAGGCGTTCGAAAATTCTGCGTGTCTTCGTTAAACAGTCACTGTCTCGAAACATCTGCGCCACTTCTTGCTCATTGATTTGCCCTCCGGAGACGTTACTTTGTGCCATCTCTTTCGACGGCATGTTCTCCTGTTACAAAGACCAATTCTGTGGATTCTGAAAATTTTCGCCAGATTTTGGCCAATATATCAGGAGAACATGAAGTGGAAAGAGGTATACTAAATTTCAGCTTCAAAGGCATCGCCTTAAAGTTGCAATTAAGAGGCGCAGGCCTTTCAAGAGGCGTTCGAAAATTGTGCGACTCTTCGTTAAACAGTCACTGTCGCGAAACATCTGCGCCACTTCTCGCTCTTTGATTTGCTCTCCGGAGACGTTACTTTGTTCCATCTCTTTCGACGGCATGTTCTCCTGTTACAAAGCCCAATTTTGTGTATCCTGAAAATTTTCGCCAGATTTTGGCCAATATATCAGGAGAAAATGAAGAGGAAAGAGGTATACTAAATTTCAGCTTCAAAGGCATCGCCTTAAAGTTGCAAATAAGAGGCGCAGGCCTTTCAAGAGTCGTTCGAAAATTCTGCGTTTCTTCGTTAGACAGTCACTGTCTCGAAACGTCTGCGCCACTTCTCGCTCTTTGATTTGCTCTCCGGAGACGTTACTTTGTTCCATCTCTTTCGACGGCATGTTCTCCTGTTACAAAGCCCAATTTTGTGCATCCTGAAAATTTTCGCCAGATTTTGGCCAATATATCAGGAGAACATGAAGTCAAAAGAGGTATACTAAATTTCAGCTTCAAAGGCATCGCCTTAAAGTTGCAAATAAGAGGCGCAGGCATTTCAAGAGGCGTTCGAAAATTCTGCGTCTCTTCGTTAATCAGTCACTGTCTCGAAACACCTGCGCCACTTCTCGCTCTTTGATTTGCTCTCCGGAGACGTTACTTTGTTCCATCTCTTTCGACGGCATGTTCTCCTGTTACAAAGCCCAATTTTGTTCATTCTGAAAATTTTTGCTGGATTTTGGCCAATATATCAGGAGAACATGAAGTGGAAAGAGGTATACTAAATTTCAGCTTCAAAGGCATCGCTTAAAAGTATCAAATCAGAGGCGCAGGCCTTTCAAGAGGCGTTCGAAAATTGTGCGACTCTTCGTTAAACAGTCACTGTCTCGAAACATCTGCGCCACTTCTCGCTCATTGATTTGCCCTCCGGAGACATTACTTTGTGCCATCTCTTTCGACGGCATGTTCTCCTGTTACAAAGCTCAATTTTGTGTATTCTCGATATTTTCGCCAGATTTTGGCGAATATATCAGGAGAAAATGAAGTGGAAAGTGGTATACTAGATTTCAGCTTCAAAGGCATCGCTTAAAAGTATCAAATCAGAAGCGCAGGCCTTTCAAGAGGCGTTCGAAAATTCTGCGTCTCTTCGTTAAACAGTCACTGTCTCGAAACACCTGCGCCACTTCTCGCTCTTTGATTTGCTCTCCGGAGACGTTACTTTGTGCCATCACTTTCGACGGCATGTTGTCCTGTTACAAAGCCCAATTTTGTGCATTCTGAAAATTTTCGCTAGATTTTGGCCAATATATCAGGAGAATATGAAGTGGAAAGATGTATACTAGATTTCAGCTTGAAAGGCATCGCTTAAAAGTATCAAATCAGAGGCGCAGGCCTTTCAAGAGGCGTTCGAAAATTGTGCGACTCTTCGTTAATCAGTCACTGTCTCGAAACATCTGCGCCACTTCTCGCTCATTGATTTGCCCTCCGGAGACGTTACTTTGTGCCATCTCTTTCGACGGAATGTTCTCCTGTTACAAAGCCCAATTTTGTGCATTCTAAAAATTTTTGCTAGATTTTGGCCAATATATCAGGAGAACATGAAGTGGAAAGAGGTATACTAAATTTCAGCTTCAAAGGCATCGCTTAAAAGAATCAAATCAGAGGCGCAGGCCTTTCAAGAGGCGTTCGAAAATTGTGCGACTCTTCGTTAAACAGTCACTGTCTCGAAACATCTGCGCCACTTCTCGCTCATTGATTTGCCCTCCGGAGACGTTACTTTGTGCCATCTCTTTCGACGGCATGTTCTCCTGTTACAAAGCCCAATTCTGTGGATTCTGAAAATTTTCGCCAGATTTTGGCCAATATATCAGGAGAAGATGAAGTGGAAAGAGGTATACTAAATTTCAGCTTCAAAGGCATCGCCTTAAAGTTGCAAATCAGAGGCGCAGGCCTTTCAAGAGGCGTTCGAAAATTCTGCGTCTCTTCGTTAATCAGTCACTGTCTCGAAACATCTGCGCCACATCTCTCTCTTTGATTTGCTCTCCGGAGACGTTACTTTGTGCCATCTCTTTCGACGGCATGTTCTCCTGTTACAAAGCCCAATTCTGTGCATTCTGAAAATTTTCGCCAGATTTTGGCCAATATATCAGGAGAACATGAAGTGGAAAGAGGTATACTAAATTTCAGCTTCAAAGGCATCGCCTTAAAGTTGCAAATAAGAGGCGCAGGCCTTTCAAGAGGCGTTCGAAAATTGTGCGACTCTTCGTTAAACAGTCACTGTCTCGAAACATGTGCGCCACTTCTCGCTCATTGATTTGCCCTCCGGAGACGTTACTTTGTGCCATCTCTTTCGACGGCATGTTCTCCTGTTACAAAGACCAATTCTGTGGATTCTGAAAATTTTCGCCAGATTTTGGCCAATATATCAGGAGAACATGAAGTGGAAAGATGTATACTAGATTTCAGCTTCAAAGGCATCGCTTAAAAGTATCAAATCAGAAGCGCAGGCCTTTCAAGAGGCGTTCGAAAATTCTGCGTCTCTTCGTTAAACAGTCACTGTCTCGAAACACCTGCGCCACTTCTCGCTCTTTGATTTGCTCTCCGGAGACGTTACTTTGTGCCATCACTTTCGACGGCATGTTGTCCTGTTACAAAGCCCAATTTTGTGCATTCTGAAAATTTTCGCTAGATTTTGGCCAATATATCAGGAGAATATGAAGTGGAAAGATGTATACTAGATTTCAGCTTGAAAGGCATTGCTTAAAAGTATCAAATCAGAGGCGCAGGCCTTTCAAGAGGCGTTCGAAAATTGTGCGACTCTTCGTTAATCAGTCACTGTCTCGAAACATCTGCGCCACTTCTCGCTCATTGATTTGCCCTCCGGAGACGTTACTTTGTGCCATCTCTTTCGACGGAATGTTCTCCTGTTACAAAGCCCAATTTTGTGCATTCTAAAAATTTTTGCTAGATTTTGGCCAATATATCAGGAGAATATGAAGTGGAAAGATGTATACTAGATTTCAGCTTGAAAGGCATCGCTTAAAAGTATCAAATCAGAGGCGCAGGCCTTTCAAGAGGCGTTCGAAAATTGTGCGACTCTTCGTTAATCAGTCACTGTCTCGAAACATCTGCGCCACTTCTCGCTCATTGATTTGCCCTCCGGAGACGTTACTTTGTGCCATCTCTTTCGACGGCATGTTCTCCTGTTACAAAGCCCAATTCTGTGGATTCTGAAAATTTTCGCCAGATTTTGGCCAATATATCAGGAGAAGATGAAGTGGAAAGAGGTATACTAAATTTCAGCTTCAAAGGCATCGCCTTAAAGTTGCAAATCAGAGGCGCAGGCCTTTCAAGAGGCGTTCGAAAATTCTGCGTTTCTTCGTTAAACAGTCACTGTCTCGAAACATCTGCGCCACTTCTCGCTCATTGATTTGCCCTCCGGAGACGTTACTTTGTGCCATCTCTTTCGACGGCATGTTCTCCTGTTACAAAGCCCAATCTTGTGCATTCTGAAAATTTTCGCCAGATTTTGGCCAATATATCAGGAGAACATGAAGTGGAAAGATGTATACTAGATTTCAGCTTCAAAGGCATCGCTTAAAAGTATCAAATCAGAGGCGCAGGCCTTTCAAGAGGCGTTCGAAAATTGTGCGACTCTTCGTTAAACAGTCACTGTCTCGAAACATCTGCGCCACTTCTCGCTCATTGATTTGCCCTCCGGAGACGTTACTTTGTTCCATCTCTTTCGACGGCATGTTCTCCTGTTACAAAGCCCAATTTTGTGTATTCTCGAAATTTTCGCCAGATTTTGGCCAATAAATCAGGAGAAAATGAAGTGGAAAGAGGTATACTAAATTTCAGCTTCAAAGGTATCGCCTTAAAGTTGCAAATCAGAGGCGCAGGCCTTTCAAGAGGCGTTCGAAAATTCTGCGCGTCTTCGTTAAACAGTCACTGTCTCGAAACATCTGAGCCACTTCTCGCTCTTTGATTTGCTCTCCGGAGACGTTACTTTGTGCCATCTCTTTCGACGGCATATTCTCCTGTTACAAAGCCCAATTTTGTGCATTCTGAAAATTTATGCTAGATTTTGGCCAATATATCAGGAGAACATGAAGTGGAAATAGGTATACTAAATTTCAACTTCAAAGGCATCGCTTAAAAGTTTCAAATCAGAGGCGCAGGCCTTTCAAGAGGCGTTCGAAAATTGTGCGACTCTTCGTTAAACAGTCACTGTCTCGAAACATCTGCGCCACTTCTCGCTCATTGATTTGCCCTCCGGAGACGTTACTTTGTGCCATCTCTTTCGACGGCATGTTCTCCTGTTACAAAGCCCAATTCTGTGGATTCTGAAAATTTGCGCCAGATTTTGGCCAATATATCAGGAGAAGATGAAGTGGAAAGAGGTATACTAAATTTCAGCTTCAAAGGCATCGCCTTAAAGTTGCAAATCAGAGGCGCAGGCCTTTCAAGAGGCGTTCGAAAATTCTGCGTTTCTTCGTTAAACAGTCACTGTCTCGAAACATCTGCGCCACTTCTCGCTCATTGATTTGCCCTCCGGAGACGTTACTTTGTGCCATCTCTTTCGACGGCATGTTCTCCTGTTACAAAGCCCAATCTTGTGCATTCTGAAAATTTTCGCCAGATTTTGGCCAATATATCAGGAGAACATGAAGTGGAAAGATGTATACTAGATTTCAGCTTCAAAGGCATCGCTTAAAAGTATCAAATCAGAGGCGCAGGCCTTTCAAGAGGCGTTCGAAAATTGTGCGACTCTTCGTTAAACAGTCACTGTCTCGAAACATCTGCGCCACTTCTCGCTCATTGATTTGCCCTCCGGAGACGTTACTTTGTTCCATCTCTTTCGACGGCATGTTCTCCTGTTACAAAGCCCAATTTTGTGTATTCTGAAAATTTGCGCCAGATTTTGGCCAATATATCAGGAGAAGATGAAGTGGAAAGAGGTATACTAAATTTCAGCTTCAAAGGCATCGCCTTAAAGTTGCGAATCAGAGGCGCAGGCCTTTCAAGAGGCGTTCGAAAATTCTGCGTCTCTTCGTTAATCAGTCACTGTCTCGAAACATCTGCGCCACATCTCTCTCTTTGATTTGCTCTCCGGAGACGTTACTTTATGCCATCTCTTTCGACGGCATGTTCTCTTGTTACAAAGCCCAATTTTGTGCATTCTGAAAATTTTTGCTAGATTTTGGCCAATATATCAGGAGAACATGAAGTGGAAAGAGGTATACTAAATTTCAGCTTCAAAGGCATCGCTTAAAAGTATCAAATCAGAGGCGCAGGCCTTTCAAGAGGCGTTCGAAAATTGTGCGACTCTTCGTTAAACAGTCACTGTCTCGAAACATCTGCGCCACTTCTCGCTCATTGATTTGCCCTCCGGAGACGTTACTTTGTTCCATCTCTTTCGACGGCATGTTCTCCTGTTACAAAGCCCAATTCTGTGGATTCTGAAAATTTTCGCCAGATTTTGGCCAATATATCAGGAGAAGATGAAGTGGAAAGAGGTATACTAAATTTCAGCTTCAAAGGCATCGCCTTAAAGTTGCAAATCAGAGGCGCAGGCCTTTCAAGAGGCGTTCGAAAATTCTGCGTCTCTTCGTTAATCAGTCACTGTCTCGAAACATCTGCGCCACATCTCTCTCTTTGATTTGCTCTCCGGAGACGTTACTTTGTGCCATCTCTTTCGACGGCATGTTCTCCTGTTACAAAGCCCAATTCTGTGCATTCTGAAAATTTTCGCCAGATTTTGGCCAATATATCAGGAGAACATGAAGTGGAAAGAGGTATACTAAATTTCAGCTTCAAAGGCATCACCTTAAACTTGTAATTAAGAGGCGCAGGCCTTTCAAGAGGCGTTCGAAAATTCTGCGTGTCTTCGTTAAACAGTCACTGTCTCGAAACATCTGAGCCACTTCTCGCTCTTTGATTTGCTCTCCGGAGACGTTACTTTGTGCCATCTCTTTCGACGGCATATTCTCCTGTTACAAAGCCCAATTTTGTGCATTCTGAAAATTTATGCTAGATTTTGGCCAATATATCAGGAGAACATGAAGTGGAAATAGGTATACTAAATTTCAACTTCAAAGGCATCGCTTAAAAGTATCAAATCAGAGGCGCAGGCCTTTCAAGAGGCGTTCGAAAATTGTGCGACTCTTCGTTAAACAGTCACTGTCTCGAAACATCTGCGCCACTTCTCGCTCATTGATTAGCCCTCCGGAGACGTTACTTTGTGCCATCTCTTTCGACGGCATGTTCTCCTGTTACAAAGCCCAATTCTGTGGATTCTGAAAATTTGCGCCAGATTTTGGCCAATATATCAGGAGAAGATGAAGTGGAAAGAGGTATACTAAATTTCAGCTTCAAAGGCATCGCCTTAAAGTTGCAAATCAGAGGCGCAGGCCTTTCAAGAGGCGTTCGAAAATTCTGCGTCTCTTCGTTAATCAGTCACTGTCTCGAAACATCTGCGCCACATCTCTCTCTTTGATTTGCTCTCCGGAGACGTTACTTTGTGCCATCTCTTTCGACGGCATGTTCTCCTGTTACAAAGCCCAATTTTGTGCATTCTGAAAATTTTTGCTAGATTTTGGCCAATATATCAAGAGAACATGAAGTGGAAAGAGGTATACTAAATTTCAGCTTCAAAGGCATCACTTAAAAGTATCAAATCAGAGGCGCAGGCCTTTCAAGAGGCGTTCGAAAATTGTGCGACTCTTCGTTAAACAGTCACTGTCTCGAAACATCTGCGCCACTTCTCGCTCATTGATTTGCCCTCCGGAGACGTTACTTTGTGCCATCTCTTTCGACGGCATGTTCTCCTGTTACAAAGCCCAATTCTGTGGATTCTGAAATTTTTCGCCAGATTTTGGCCAATGTATCAGGAGAAGATGAAGTGGAAAGAGGTATACTAAATTTCAGCTTCAAAGGCATCGCCTTAAAGTTGCAAATCAGAGGCGCAGGCCTTTCCAGAGGCGTTCGAAAATTCTGCGTCTCTTCGTTAATCAGTCACTGTCTCGAAACATCTGCGCCACTTCTCGCTCATTGATTTGCCCTCCGGAGACGTTACTTTGTTCCATCTCTTTCGACGGCATGTTCTCCTGTTACAAAGCCCAATTTTGTGTATTCTCGAAATTTTCGCCAGATTTTGGCCAATAAATCAGGAGAAAATGAAGTGGAAAGAGGTATACTAAATTTCAGCTTCAAAGGTATCGCCTTAAAGTTGCAAATCAGAGGCGCAGGCCTTTCAAGAGGCGTTCGAAAATTCTGCGTGTCTTCGTTAAACAGTCACTGTCTCGAAACATCTGCGCCACTTCTCGCTCTTTGATTTGCTCTCCGGAGACGTTACTTTGTGCCATCTCTTTCGACGGCATGTTCTCCTGTTTCAAAGCCCAATTTTGTGCATTCTGAAAATTTTTGCTAGATTTTGGCCAATATATCAGGAGAACATGAAGTGGAAATAGGTATACTAAATTTCAACTTCAAAGGCATCGCTTAAAAGTATCAAATCAGAGGCGCAGGCCTTTCAAGAGGCGTTCGAAAATTGTGCGACTCTTCGTTAAACAGTCACTGTCTCGAAACATCTGCGCCACTTCTCGCTCATTGATTTGCCCTCCGGAGACGTTACTTTGTGCCATCTCTTTCGACGGCATGTTCTCCTGTTACAAAGCCCAATTCTGTGCATTCTGAAAATTTTCGCCAGATTTTGGCCAATATATCAGGAGAACATGAAGTGGAAAGAGGTATACTAAATTTCAGCTTCAAAGGCATCACCTTAAACTTGTAGTTAAGAGGCGCAGGCCTTTCAAGAGGCGTTCGAAAATTCTGCGTTTCTTCGTTAAACAGTCACTGTCTCGAAACATCTGCGCCACTTCTCGCTCAATGATTTGCCCTCCGGAGACGTTACTTTGTTCCATCTCTTTCGACGGCATGTTCTCCTGTTACAAAGCCCAATTTTGTGTATTCTCGAAATTTTCGCCAGATTTTGGCCAATAAATCAGGAGAAAATGAAGTGGAAAGAGGTATACTAAATTTCAGCTTCAAAGGTATCGCCTTAAAGTTGCAAATCAGAGGCGCAGGCCTTTCAAGAGGCGTTCGAAAATTCTGCGCGTCTTCGTTAAACAGTCACTGTCTCGAAACATCTGAGCCACTTCTCGCTCTTTGATTTGCTCTCCGGAGACGTTACTTTGTGCCATCTCTTTCGACGGCATATTCTCCTGTTACAAAGCCCAATTTTGTGCATTCTGAAAATTTATGCTAGATTTTGGCCAATATATCAGGAGAACATGAAGTGGAAATAGGTATACTAAATTTCAACTTCAAAGGCATCGCTTAAAAGTTTCAAATCAGAGGCGCAGGCCTTTCAAGAGGCGTTCGAAAATTGTGCGACTCTTCGTTAAACAGTCACTGTCTCGAAACATCTGCGCCACTTCTCGCTCATTGATTTGCCCTCCGGAGACGTTACTTTGTGCCATCTCTTTCGACGGCATGTTCTCCTGTTACAAAGCCCAATTCTGTGGATTCTGAAAATTTGCGCCAGATTTTGGCCAATATATCAGGAGAAGATGAAGTGGAAAGAGGTATACTAAATTTCAGCTTCAAAGGCATCGCCTTAAAGTTGCAAATCAAAGGCGCAGGCCTTTCAAGAGGCGTTCGAAAATTCTGCGTCTCTTCGTTAATCAGTCACTGTCTCGAAACATCTGCGCCACATCTCTCTCTTTGATTTGCTCTCCGGAGACGTTACTTTATGCCATCTCTTTCGACGGCATGTTCTCTTGTTACAAAGCCCAATTTTGTGCATTCTGAAAATTTTTGCTAGATTTTGGCCAATATATCAGGAGAACATGAAGTGGAAAGAGGTATACTAAATTTCAGCTTCAAAGGCATCACCTTAAACTTGTAATTAAGAGGCGCAGGCCTTTCAAGAGGCGTTCGAAAATTCTGCGTGTCTTCGTTAAACAGTCACTGTCTCGAAACATCTGAGCCACTTCTCGCTCTTTGATTTGCTCTCCGGAGACGTTACTTTGTGCCATCTCTTTCGACGGCATATTCTCCTGTTACAAAGCCCAATTTTGTGCATTCTGAAAATTTATGCTAGATTTTGGCCAATATATCAGGAGAACATGAAGTGGAAATAGGTATACTAAATTTCAACTTCAAAGGCATCGCTTAAAAGTATCAAATCAGAGGCGCAGGCCTTTCAAGAGGCGTTCGAAAATTGTGCGACTCTTCGTTAAACAGTCACTGTCTCGAAACATCTGCGCCACTTCTCGCTCATTGATTTGCCCTCCGGAGACGTTACTTTGTGCCATCTCTTTCGACGGCATGTTCTCCTGTTACAAAGCCCAATTCTGTGGATTCTGAAATTTTTCGCCAGATTTTGGCCAATGTATCAGGAGAAGATGAAGTGGAAAGAGGTATACTAAATTTCAGCTTCAAAGGCATCGCCTTAAAGTTGCAAATCAGAGGCGCAGGCCTTTCCAGAGGCGTTCGAAAATTCTGCGTCTCTTCGTTAATCAGTCACTGTCTCGAAACATCTGCGCCACTTCTCGCTCATTGATTTGCCCTCCGGAGACGTTACTTTGTTCCATCTCTTTCGACGGCATGTTCTCCTGTTACAAAGCCCAATTTTGTGTATTCTCGAAATTTTCGCCAGATTTTGGCCAATAAATCAGGAGAAAATGAAGTGGAAAGAGGTATACTAAATTTCAGCTTCAAAGGTATCGCCTTAAAGTTGCAAATCAGAGGCGCAGGCCTTTCAAGAGGCGTTCGAAAATTCTGCGTGTCTTCGTTAAACAGTCACTGTCTCGAAACATCTGCGCCACTTCTCGCTCTTTGATTTGCTCTCCGGAGACGTTACTTTGTGCCATCTCTTTCGACGGCATGTTCTCCTGTTTCAAAGCCCAATTTTGTGCATTCTGAAAATTTTTGCTAGATTTTGGCCAATATATCAGGAGAACATGAAGTGGAAATAGGTATACTAAATTTCAACTTCAAAGGCATCGCTTAAAAGTATCAAATCAGAGGCGCAGGCCTTTCAAGAGGCGTTCGAAAATTGTGCGACTCTTCGTTAAACAGTCACTGTCTCGAAACATCTGCGCCACTTCTCGCTCATTGATTTGCCCTCCGGAGACGTTACTTTGTGCCATCTCTTTCGACGGCATGTTCTCCTGTTACAAAGCCCAATTCTGTGGATTCTGAAAATTTTCGCCAGATTTTGGCCAATATATCAGGAGAAGATGAAGTGGAAAGAGGTATACTAAATTTCAGCTTCAAAGGCATCGCCTTAAATTTGCAAATCAGAGGCGCAGGCCTTTCAAGAGGCGTTCGAAAATTCTGCGTCTCTTCGTTAATCAGTCACTGTCTCGAAACATCTGCGCCACATCTCTCTCTTTGATTTGCTCTCCGGAGACGTTACTTTGTGCCATCTCTTTCGACGGCATGTTCTCCTGTTACAAAGCCCAATTTTGTGCGTTCTGAAAATTTTTGCTAGATTTTGGCCAATATATCAGGAGAACATGAAGTGGAAAGAGGTATACTAAATTTCAGCTTCAATGGCATCGCCTTAAAAGTATCAAATCAGAGGCGCAGGCCTTTCAAGAGGCGTTCGAAAATTGTGCGACTCTTCGTTAAACAGTCACTGTCTCGAAACATCTGCGCCACTTCTCGCTCATTGATTTGCCCTCCGGAGACGTTACTTTGTGCCATCTCTTTCGACGGCACGTTCTCCTGTTACAAAGCGCAATGTTGTGCATTCTGAAAATTTCCGCTAGATTTTGGCCAATATATCAGGCGAACATGAAGTGGAAAGAGGTATACTAAATTTCAGCTTCAAAGGCATCGCCTTAAAGTTGCAAATCAGAGGCGCAGGCCTTTCAAGAGGCGTTCGAAAATTCTGCGTCTCTTCGTTAATCAGTCACTGTCTCGAAACATCTGCGCCACATCTCTCTCTTTGATTTGCTCTCCGGAGACGTTACTTTGTGCCATCTCTTTCGACGGCATGTTCTCCTGTTACAAAGCCCAATTTTGTGCATTCTGAAAATTTTTGCTAGATTTTGGCCAATATATCAGGAGAACATGAAGTGGAAAGAGGTATACTAAATTTCAGCTTCAAAGGCATCGCTTAAAAGTATCAAATCAGAGGCGCAGGCCTTTCAAGAGGCGTTCGAAAATTGTGCGACTCTTCGTTAAACAGTCACTGTCTCGAAACATCTGCGCCACTTCTCGCTCATTGATTTGCCCTCCGGAGACGTTACTTTGTTCCATCTCTTTCGACGGCATGTTCTCCTGTTACAAAGCCCAATTTTGTGTATTCTCGAAATTTTCGCCAGATTTTGGCCAATAAATCAGGAGAAAATGAAGTGGAAAGAGGTATACTAAATTTCAGCTTCAAAGGTATCGCCTTAAAGTTGCAAATCAGAGGCGCAGGCCTTTCAAGAGGCGTTCGAAAATTCTGCGTGTCTTCGTTAAACAGTCACTGTCTCGAAACATCTGCGCCACTTCTCGCTCTTTGATTTGCTCTCCGGAGACGTTACTTTGTGCCATCTCTTTCGACGGCATGTTCTCCTGTTTCAAAGCCCAATTTTGTGCATTCTGAAAATTTTTGCTAGATTTTGGCCAATATATCAGGAGAACATGAAGTGGAAATAGGTATACTAAATTTCAACTTCAAAGGCATCGCTTAAAAGTATCAAATCAGAGGCGCAGGCCTTTCAAGAGGCGTTCGAAAATTGTGCGACTCTTCGTTAAACAGTCACTGTCTCGAAACATCTGCGCCACTTCTCGCTCATTGATTTGCCCTCCGGAGACGTTACTTTGTGCCATCTCTTTCGACGGCATGTTCTCCTGTTACAAAGCCCAATTCTGTGGATTCTGAAAATTTTCGCCAGATTTTGGCCAATATATCAGGAGAAGATAAAGTGGAAAGAGGTATACTAAATTTCAGCTTCAAAGGCATCGCCTTAAATTTGCAATCAGAGGCGCAGGCCTTTCAAGAGGCGTTCGAAAATTCTGCGTCTCTTCGTTAATCAGTCACTGTCTCGAAACATCTGCGCCACATCTCTCTCTTTGATTTGCTCTCCGGAGACGTTACTTTGTGCCATCTCTTTCGACGGCATGTTCTCCTGTTACAAAGCCCAATTTTGTGCGTTCTGAAAATTTTTGCTAGATTTTGGCCAATATATCAGGAGAACATGAAGTGGAAAGAGGATATACTAAATTTCAGCTTCAATGGCATCGCTTAAAAGTATCAAATCAGAGGCGCAGGCCTTTCAAGAGGCGTTCGAAAATTGTGCGACTCTTCGTTAAACAGTCACTGTCTCGAAACATCTGCGCCACTTCTCGCTCATTGATTTGCCCTCCGGAGACGTTACTTTGTGCCATCTCTTTCGACGGCACGTTCTCCTGTTACAAAGCCCAATGTTGTGCATTCTGAAAATTTCCGCTAGATTTTGGCCAATATATCAGGCGAACATGAAGTGGAAAGAGGTATACTAAATTTCAGCTTCAAAGGCATCGCCTTAAAGTTGCAAATCAGAGGCGCAGGCCTTTCAAGAGGCGTTCGAAAATTCTGCGTCTCTTCGTTAATCAGTCACTGTCTCGAAACATCTGCGCCACATCTCTCTCTTTGATTTGCTCTCCGGAGACGTTACTTTGTGCCATCTCTTTCGACGGCATGTTCTCCTGTTACAAAGCCCAATTTTGTGCATTCTGAAAATTTTTGCTAGATTTTGGCCAATATATCAGGAGAACATGAAGTGGAAAGAGGTATACTAAATTTCAGCTTCAAAGGCATCGCTTAAAAGTATCAAATCAGAGGCGCAGGCCTTTCAAGAGGCGTTCGAAAATTGTGCGACTCTTCGTTAAACAGTCACTGTCTCGAAACATCTGCGCCACTTCTCGCTCATTGATTTGCCCTCCGGAGACGTTACTTTGTTCCATCTCTTTCGACGGCATGTTCTCCTGTTACAAAGCCCAATTCTGTGGATTCTGAAAATTTTCGCCAGATTTTGGCCAATATATCAGGAGAAGATGAAGTGGAAAGAGGTATACTAAATTTCAGCTTCAAAGGCATCGCCTTAAAGTTGCAAATCAGAGGCGCAGGCCTTTCAAGAGGCGTTCGAAAATTCTGCGTCTCTTCGTTAATCAGTCACTGTCTCGAAACATCTGCGCCACATCTCTCTCTTTGATTTGCTCTCCGGAGACGTTACTTTGTGCCATCTCTTTCGACGGCATGTTCTCCTGTTACAAAGCCCAATTCTGTGCATTCTGAAAATTTTCGCCAGATTTTGGCCAATATATCAGGAGAACATGAAGTGGAAAGAGGTATACTAAATTTCAGCTTCAAAGGCATCACCTTAAACTTGTAATTAAGAGGCGCAGGCCTTTCAAGAGGCGTTCGAAAATTCTGCGTGTCTTCGTTAAACAGTCACTGTCCTCGAAACATCTGAGCCACTTCTCGCTCTTTGATTTGCTCTCCGGAGACGTTACTTTGTGCCATCTCTTTCGACGGCATATTCTCCTGTTACAAAGCCAATTTTGTGCATTCTGAAAATTTATGCTAGATTTGGCCAATATATCAGGAGAACATGAAGTGGAAATAGGTATACTAAATTTCAACTTCAAAGGCATCGCTTAAAAGTATCAAATCAGAGGCGCAGGCCTTTCAAGAGGCGTTCGAAAATTGTGCGACTCTTCGTTAAACAGTCACTGTCTCGAAACATCTGCGCCACTTCTCGCTCATTGATTAGCCCTCCGGAGACGTTACTTTGTGCCATCTCTTTCGACGGCATGTTCTCCTGTTACAAAGC
>NW_027485173.1:5000-7500 GCF_050908995.1 Andrena cerasifolii | reverse complement strand
CGACGAGGACGAGGAACGACGTCGAGGACGAGGAACGACGTCGAGGACGAGGAACGACGTCGAGGACGAGGATCGACGACGACGACGACGACGACAACGATGACGAGGACGACGACGAGGACGAGGAACGACGACGAGGACGACGACGACGACGAGGAGGAGGACGACGAGGACGACGACGACGACGAGGAGGACGACGAGGACGACGACGACGACGACGAGGAGGACGACGAGGACGACGACGACGACGAGGAGGACGACGAGGACGACGACGACGACGACGAGGAGGACGACGAGGACGACGACGACGACGAGGAGGAGGACGACGACGACGACGACGACGAGGAGGAGGACGACGACGACGACGGCGACGAGGACGACGACGACGACGAGGACGATGACGACGACGAGGACGAGGAACGACGACGAGGACGAGGAACGACGTCGAGGACGAGGAACGACGTCGAGGACGAGGAACGACGTCGAGGACGAGGATCGACGACGACGACGACGACGACAACGATGACGAGGACGACGACGAGGACGAGGAACGACGACGAGGACGACGAGGACGACGAGGACGACGAGGACGACGAGGACGACGAGGACGACGAGGAACGACGACGAGGACGACGAGGAGGACGACGAGGACGACGACGACGACGAGGCGGACGACGAGGACGACGACGACGACGAGGAGGAGGACGACGAGGACGACGACGACGACGAGGAGGACGACGAGGACGACGACGACGACGAGGACGAGGAACGACGACGAGGACGAGGAACCACGACGAGGACGAGGACGAGGAACGACGACGACGAGGACGAGGAACGACGACGAGGACGAGGAACGACGACGAGGACGAGGAACGACGTCGAGGACGAGGAACGACGTCGAGGACGAGGATCGACGACGACGACGACGACGACAACGACGACGAGGACGACGACGAGGACGAGGAACGACGACGAGGACGACGAGGACGACGAGGACGACGAGGACGACGAGGAACGACGACGAGGACGATGAGGAGGACGACGAGGACGACGACGACGACGAGGCGGACGACGAGGACGACGACGACGACGAGGACGACGACGAGGACGAGGAACGGCGACGAGGACGAGGAACCACGACGAGGAGAGGAACGACGACGAGGACGAGGAACCAGGACGAGGACGAGGAACGACGACGAGGACGAGGAACGACGACGAGGACGAGGAACGACGACGAGGACGAGGAACGACGTCGAGGACGAGGAACGACGTCGAGGACGAGGATCGACGACGACGACGACGACGACAACGACGACGAGGACGACGACGAGGACGAGGAACGACGACGAGGACGACGAGGACGACGAGGACGACGAGGACGACGAGGAACGACGACGAGGACGACGAGGAGGACGACGAGGACGACGACGACGACGAGGCGGACGACGAGGACGACGACGACGACGAGGAGGAGGACGACGAGGACGACGACGACGACGAGGAGGACGACGAGGACGACGACGACGACGAGGAGGACGACGAGGACGACGACGACGACGACGAGGACGAGGAACGACGACGAGGACGAAGAACCAGGACGAGGACGAGGAACGACGACGAGGACGAAGAACCAGGACGAGGACGAGGAACGACGACGAGGACGAGGAACGACGTCGAGGACGAGGATCAACGACGACGACGACGACGACGAGGAGGACGACGACGAGGACGACGACGACGGCGACGAGGACGAGGAACGACGACGAGGACGACGAGGACGAGGAGGAGGACGACGAGGACGACGACGACGACGAGGAGGACGACGAGGATGACGACGACGACGACGACGAGGAGGACGACGAGGACGACGACGACGACGACGAGGAGGACGACGAGGACGGCGACGAGGACGACGACGACGACGAGGACGATGACGACGATGAGGACGAGGAACGACGACGAGGACGAGGAACGACGTCGAGGACGAGGAACGACGTCGAGGACGAGGAACGACGTCGAGGACGAGGATCGACGACGACGACGACGACGACAACGACGACGAGGACGACGACGAGGACGAGGAACGACGAGGAGGACGACGAGGACGACGAGGACGACGAGGACGACGAGGAACGACGACGAGGACGACGAGGAGGACGACGAGGACGACGACGACGACGAGGCGGACGACGAGGACGACGACGACGACGAGGACGACGACGAGGACGAGGAACGGCGACGAGGACGAGGAACCACGACGAGGACGAGGAACGACGACGAGGACGAGGAACCAGGACGAGGACGAGGAACGACGACGAGGACGAGGAACGACGACGAGGACGAGGAACGACGACGAGGACGAGGAACGACGTCGAGGACGAGGAACGACGTCGAGGACGAGGATCGACGACGACGACGACGACGACAACGACGACGAGGACGACGACGAGGACGAGGAACGACGACGAGGACGACGAGGACGACGAGGACGACGAGGACG
>NW_027485172.1:42500-49835 GCF_050908995.1 Andrena cerasifolii | reverse complement strand
CGTCTGACCGACCTGACCGACCGACCGACCGAACGACTGACCGAACGACCGACCGACCGACCGACCGACCGACCGACCGACCGACCGACCGACGGACTGACTGACCGACTGACCGACTGACCGACTGACCGACCGACCGGCCGACCGACCGACCGACCGACCGACCGACCGACCGACCGAACGACCAACCGACCGACGGACTGACTGACCGACTGACCGACTGACCGACCGACCGACCGACGGACTGACTGACCGACCGACCGACCGACTGAGCGACCGACCGACCGAACGACCGACCGACCGACCGACCGACCGACCGACCGACCGACCGACCGACCGACCGACCGACCGACCGACCGAACGACCGACCGAACCACCGACCGACCGACCGAACGACCGACCGACCGACCGACCGACCGACCGACCGACTGACCGACCGACCGACCGACGGACTGACTGACCGACCGACCGACCGAACCACCGACCGACCGACCGAACGACCGACCGACCGACGGACTGACTGACCGACCGACCGACCGACCGACCGACCGACCGACCGACCGACCGACCGACCGACCGACCGACCGACCGACTGACCGACCGACCGACCGACCGACCGACCGACCGACCGACGGACTGACCGACCAACTGACCGACTGACCTACGGACTGACTGACCGACCGACCGACCGACCGACCGACGGACTGACTGACCGACCGACCGACCGAACGACTGACTGACCGACTGACCGACCAACTGACCGACTGACCTACGGACTGACTGACCGACCGACCGACCGACCGACCGACCGACCGACCGAACGACCGACCGAACGACCGACCGACCGACCAACTGACCGACTGACCGACTGACCGACTGACCGACTGACCGACTGACCGACTGACCGACTGACCGACTGACCGACTGACCGACTGACCGACTGACCGACCGACCGACCGACGGACTGACTGACCGACTGACCGACCGACCGACCAACTGACTGACCGACTGACCGACTGACCGACCGACCGACCGACCGACCGACCGACCGACCGACCGACCGACCGACCGACCGACCGACGGACCGACGGACTGACTGACCGACTGACCGACTGACCGACCGACCGACCGAACGACTCACCGAACGACGACCGACCGACCGACGGACCGACTGACCGACTGACCGACCGACCGACCGAACGACCGACCGAACGACCGACCGACCGACCGACCGACCGAACGACCAACCGACCGACCGACCGACCGACCGACCGACCGACCGACCGACCGACGGACTGACTGACCGACTGACCGACTGACCGACTGACCGACCGTCCGGCCGACCGACCGACCGACCGACTGACCGACCGACCGACCGACCGACGGACTGACTGACCGACTGACCGACTGACCGACTGACCGAATGACCGACCGACCGACTGACCGACTGACCGACCGACCGACCAACTGACCGACTGACCTACGGACTGACTGACCGACCGACCGACCGACCGACCGACGGACTGACTGACCGACCGACCGACCGAACGACTGACTGACCGACTGACCGACCAACTGACCGACTGACCTACGGACTGACTGACCGACCGACCGACCGACCGACCGACCGACCGACCGAACGACCGACCGAACGACCGACCGACCGACCGACCGACCGACCGACCGACGGACTGACTGACCGACTGACCGACTGACCGACTGACCGACTGACCGACTGACCGACTGACCGACCGACCGACCGACCGACTGACCGACTGACCGACCGACCGACCGAACGACCGACCGAACGACCGACCGACTGACCGACCGACCGACCGACCGACCGACCGACCAACTGACCGACTGACCTACGGACTGACTGACCGACCGACCGACCGACCGACCGACGGACTGACTGACCGACCGACCGACCCACCGACCGACCGACCGACCGACCGACCGACTGACCGACCGACCGACCGACCGACCGACTGACCGACCGACTGACCGACCGACCGACCGACCGACCGACCGACCGACCGAACGACCAACCGACCGACGGACTGACTGACCGACTGACCGACCGACCGGCCGACCGACCGATCGACCGACCGACCGACCGACCGACCGAACGACCAACCGACCGACGGACTGACTGACCGACTGACCGACTGACCGACTGACCGACCGACCGACCGACCGACTGACCGACCGACTGACCGACTGACCGATTGACCGACCGACCGACCGACTGACCGACCGACCGACCGACGGACTGACTGACCGACCGACCGACCGACTGAGCGACCGACCGACCGAACGACCGACCGACCGACCCACCGACCGACCGACCGACCGACCGACCGACCGACCGACCGACTGACCGACCGACCGACCGACGGACTGACTGACCGACCGACCGACCGACTGAGCGACCGACCGACCGAACGACCGACCGACCGACCGACCGACCGACCGACCGACCGACCGAGCGACCGACCGACCGACCGACCGAACGACCGACCGAACCACCGACCGACCGACCGAACGACCGACCGAACGACCGACCGACCGACGGACTGACTGACCGACCGACCGACCGACCGACCGACCGACCGACCGACCGACCGACCGACCGACCGACCGACCGACCGACCGACTGACCGACCGACCGACCGACCGACCGACCGACCGACCGACGGACTGACTGACCGACTGACCGACTGACCGACTGACCGACTGACCGACCGACCGACCGACTGACCGACCGACCGACCAACTGACCGACTGACCTACGGACTGACTGACCGACCGACCGACCGACCGACCGACGGACTGACTGACCGACCGACCGACCGAACGACTGACTGACCGACTGACCGACCAACTGACCGACTGACCTACGGACTGACTGACCGACCGACCGACCGACCGACCGACCGACCGACCGACCGAACGACCGACCGAACGACCGACCGACCGAACGACCGACCGACCGACCGACGGACTGACTGACCGACTGACCGACTGACCGACTGACCGACTGACCGACTGACCGACTGACCGACCGACCGACCGACCGACCGACCGACCGACCGAACGACCGACCGACCGACCGACCGACCGACCGACCGACCGAACGACCGACCGAACCACCGACCGACCGACCGAACGACCGACCGACCGACGGACTGACTGACCGACCGACCGACCGACCGACCGACCGACCGAACGACCAACCGACCGACGGACTGACTGACCGACTGACCGACTGACCGACTGACCGACTGACCGACCGACCGGCCGACCGACCGAACGACCAACCGACCGACCGACCGACCGACCGACCGACCGACCGACCGACGGACTGACTGATCGACTGACCGACTGAGCGACCGACCGACCGACGGACTGACTGACCGACTGACCGACTGACCGACCGACCGACCGACCGACTGACCGACCGACCGACCGACGGACTGACTGACCGACCGACCGACCGACTGAGCGACCGACCGACCGAACGACCGACCGACCGACCCACCGACCGACCGACCGACCGACCGACCGACCGACTGACCGACCGACCGACCGACCGACCGACTGACCGACCGACTGACCGACCGACCGACCGACCGACCGACCGACCGACCGAACGACCAACCGACCGACGGACTGACTGACCGACTGACCGACTGACCGAATGACCGACTGACCGACCGACCGGCCGACCGACCGAACGACCAACCGACCGACCGACCGACCGACCGACCGACCGACCGACCGACGGACTGACTGACCGACTGACCGACTGACCGACTGACCGACCGACCGGCCAACCGACCGACCGACCGACCGACCGACCGACCGAACGACCAACCGACCGACGGACTGACTGACCGACTGACCGACTGACCGACTGACCGACCGACCGACCGACCGACTGACCGACCGACTGACCGACTGACCGACTGACCGACCGACCGAGCGACTGACCGACCGACCGACCGACGGACTGACTGACCGACCGACCGACCGACTGAGCGACCGACCGACCGAACGACCGACCGACCGACCCACCGACCGACCGACCGACACCGACCGACCGACCGACTGACCGACTGACCGAACGATTGACCGACCGACCGACCGACCGACCGACCGACCTGACCGACCGACCGACCGACGGACTGACTGACCGACTGACCGACTGACCGACGGACCGACCGACCTGACCGACTGACCGACCGACCGACCGACCGTCCGACCGATCGACCGAACGACCAACCGACCGACGGACTGACTGACCGACTGACCGACTGACCGACTGACCGACCGACCGGCCGACCGACCGACCGACCGACCGACCGACCGACCGAACGACCAACCGACCGACGGACTGACTGACCGACTGACCGACTGACCGACTGACCGACCGACCGACCGACCGACCGACCGACCGACCGACGGACCGACGGACTGACTGACCGACTGACCGACTGACCGACCGACCGACCGACCGACTGACCGACCGACTGACCGACTGACCGACTGACCGACCGACCGACCGACTGACCGACCGACCGACCGACGGACTGACTGACCGACCGACCGACCGACTGAGCGACCGACCGACCGAACGACCGACCGACCGACCCACCGACCGACCGACCGACCGACCGACCGACCGACCGACTGACCGACCGACCGACCGACGGACTGACTGACCGACCGACCGACCGACTGAGCGACCGACCGACCGAACGACCGACCGACCGACCCACCGACCGACCGACCGACCGACCGACCGACCGACTGACCGACCGACCGACCGACCGACCGACTGACCGACCGACTGACCGACCGACCGACCGACCGACCGACCGACCGACCGACCGAACGACCAACCGACCGACGGACTGACTGACCGACTGACCGACTGACTGACCGACCGACCGACCGACTGAGCGACCGACCGACCGAACGACCGACCGACCGACCCACCGACCGACCGACCGACCGACCGACCGACCGACCGACCAACTGACCGACTGACCTACGGACTGACTGACCGACCGACCGACCGACCGACCGACGGACTGACTGACCGACCGACCGACCGAACGACTGACTGACCGACTGACCGACCAACTGACCGACTGACCTACGGACTGACTGACCGACCGACCGACCGACCGACCGACCGACCGACCGAACGACCGACCGAACGACCGACCGACCGACCAACTGACCGACTGACCGACTGACCGACTGACCGACTGACCGACTGACCGACTGACCGACTGACCGACTGACCGACTGACCGACTGACCGACTGACCGACCGACCGACCGACGGACTGACTGACCGACTGACCGACCGACCGACCAACTGACTGACCGACTGACCGACTGACCGACCGACCGACCGACCGACCGACCGACCGACCGACCGACCGACCGACCGACCGACGGACCGACGGACTGACTGACCGACTGACCGACTGACCGACCGACCGACCGAACGACTCACCGAACGACCGACCGACCGACGGACCGACTGACCGACTGACCGACCGACCGACCGAACGACCGACCGAACGACCGACCGACCGACCGACCGACCGAACGACCAACCGACCGACCGACCGACCGACCGACCGACCGACCGACCGACCGACGGACTGACTGACCGACTGACCGACTGACCGACTGACCGACCGTCCGGCCGACCGACCGACCGACCGACTGACCGACCGACCGACCGACCGACGGACTGACTGACCGACTGACCGACTGACCGACTGACCGAATGACCGACCGACCGACTGACCGACTGACCGACCGACCGACCAACTGACCGACTGACCTACGGACTGACTGACCGACCGACCGACCGACCGACCGACGGACTGACTGACCGACCGACCGACCGAACGACTGACTGACCGACTGACCGACCAACTGACCGACTGACCTACGGACTGACTGACCGACCGACCGACCGACCGACCGACCGACCGACCGAACGACCGACCGAACGACCGACCGACCGACCGACCGACCGACCGACCGACGGACTGACTGACCGACTGACCGACTGACCGACTGACCGACTGACCGACTGACCGACTGACCGACCGACCGACCGACCGACTGACCGACTGACCGACCGACCGACCGAACGACCGACCGAACGACCGACCGACTGACCGACCGACCGAACGACTGACCGACCGACTGACCGACCGACTGACCGACCGACTGACCGACCGACCGACCGACGGACTGACTGATCGACTGACCGACTGAGCGACCGACCGACCGACCGACGGACTGACTGACCGACTGACCGACTGACCGACCGACCGACCGACTGACCGACCGACCGACCGACGGACTGACTGACCGACCGACCGACCGACTGAGCGACCGACCGACCGAACGACCGACCGACCGACCCACCGACCGACCGACCGACCGACCGACCGACTGACCGACCGACCGACCGACCGACCGACTGACCGACCGACTGACCGACCGACCGACCGACCGACCGACCGACCGACCGAACGACCAACCGACCGACGGACTGACTGACCGACTGACCGACCGACCGGCCGACCGACCGATCGACCGACCGACCGACCGACCGACCGAACGACCAACCGACCGACGGACTGACTGACCGACTGACCGACTGACCGACTGACCGACCGACCGACCGACCGACTGACCGACCGACTGACCGACTGACCGATTGACCGACCGACCGACCGACTGACCGACCGACCGACCGACGGACTGACTGACCGACCGACCGACCGACTGAGCGACCGACCGACCGAACGACCGACCGACCGACCCACCGACCGACCGACCGACCGACCGACCGACCGACCGACCGACTGACCGACCGACCGACCGACGGACTGACTGACCGACCGACCGACCGACTGAGCGACCGACCGACCGAACGACCGACCGACCGACCGACCGACCGACCGACCGACCGACCGAGCGACCGACCGACCGACCGACCGAACGACCGACCGAACCACCGACCGACCGACCGAACGACCGACCGAACGACCGACCGACCGACGGACTGACTGACCGACCGACCGACCGACCGACCGACCGACCGACCGACCGACCGACCGACCGACCGACCGACCGACCGACCGACTGACCGACCGACCGACCGACCGACCGACCGACCGACCGACGGACTGACTGACCGACTGACCGACTGACCGACTGACCGACTGACCGACCGACCGACCGACTGACCGACCGACCGACCAACTGACCGACTGACCTACGGACTGACTGA
>NW_027485172.1:35000-37500 GCF_050908995.1 Andrena cerasifolii | reverse complement strand
ACTGACCAACTGACCGACTGACCTACGGACTGACTGACCGACTGACCGACCGACCGACCGACCGACCGACCGACCGACGGACCGACGGACTGACTGACCGACTGACCGACTGACCGACTGACCGACCGACCGACCGACCGACTGACCGACCGACTGACCGACTGACCGATTGACCGACCGACCGACCGACTGACCGACCGACCGACCGACCGACCGACCGACCGACCGACCGACCGAACGACCGACCGAACCACCGACCGACCGACCGAACGACCGACCGACCGACCGACCGACGGACTGACTGACCGACCGACCGACCGACTGAGCGACCGACCGACCGAACGACCGACCGACCGACCCACCGAACGACCGACCGACCGACCGACCGACTGAGCGACCGACCGACCGAACGACCGACCGACCGACCCACCGAACGACCGACCGACCGACCGACCGACCGACTGACCGACCGACCGACCGACCGACCGACTGACCGACCGACTGACCGACCGACCGACCGACTGACCGACCGACCGACCAACTGACCGACTGACCTACGGACTGACTGACCGACCGACCGACCGACCGACCGACGGACTGACTGACCGACCGACCGACCGAACGACTGACTGACCGACTGACCGACCAACTGACCGACTGACCTACGGACTGACTGACCGACCGACCGACCGACCGACCGACCGACCGACCGAACGACCGACCGACCGACCGACCGACCGACCGACCGACGGACTGACTGACCGACTGACCGACTGACCGACTGACCGACTGACCGACTGACCGACTGACCGACCGACCGACCGACCGACTGACCGACTGACCGACCGACCGACCGAACGACCGACCGAACGACCGACCGACTGACCGACTGACCGACCGACCGACCGAACGACCGAACCACCGGCCGACCGACCGACCGACCGACTGACCGACCGACCGACGGACTGACCGACCGACCGACCAACTGACCGACTGACCTACGGACTGACTGACCGACCGACCGACCGACCGACCGACCGAACGACCGACCGAACGACCGACCGACTGACCGACCGACCGAACGACTGACCGACCGACTGACCGACCGACTGACCGACCGACTGACCGACCGACCGACCGACGGACTGACTGATCGACTGACCGACTGAGCGACCGACCGACCGACGGACTGACTGACCGACTGACCGACTGACCGACCGACCGACCGACTGACCGACCGACCGACCGACGGACTGACTGACCGACCGACCGACCGACTGAGCGACCGACCGACCGAACGACCGACCGACCGACCGACCGACCGACTGACCGACCGACCGACCGACCGACCGACTGACCGACCGACTGACCGACCGACCGACCGACCGACCGACCGACCGACCGAACGACCAACCGACCGACGGACTGACTGACCGACTGACCGACTGACCGACTGACCGACTGACCGACCGACCGGCCGACCGACCGAACGACCAACCGACCGACCGACCGACCGACCGACCGACCGACCGACCGACGGACTGACTGACCGACTGACCGACTGACCGACTGACCGACCGACCGGCCGACCGACCGACCGACCGACCGACCGACCGACCGACCGAACGACCAACCGACCGACGGACTGACTGACCGACTGACCGACTGACCGACTGACCGACCGACCGACCGACCGACTGACCGACCGACTGACCGACTGACCGATTGACCGACCGACCGACCGACTGACCGACCGACCGACCGACGGACTGACTGACCGACCGACCGACCGACTGAGCGACCGACCGACCGACCGACCGACCGACCGACCGACCGACCGACCGACCGACCGACCGACCGAACGACCGACCGAACCACCGACCGACCGACCGACCGACCGACCGACCGACGGACTGACTGACCGACCGACCGACCGACTGAGCGACCGACCGACCGAACGACCGACCGACCGACCCACCGAACGACCGACCGACCGACCGACCGACCGACTGACCGACCGACCGACCGACCGACCGACCGACTGACCGACCGACTGACCGACCGACCGACCGACTGACCGACCGACCGACCAACTGACCGACTGACCTACGGACTGACTGACCGACCGACCGACCGACCGACCGACGGACTGACTGACCGACCGACCGACCGAACGACTGACTGACCGACTGACCGACCAACTGACCGACTGACCTACGGACTGACTGACCGACCGACCGACCGACCGACCGACCGACCGACCGAACGACCGACCGACCGACCGACCGACCGACCGACCGACGGACTGACTGACCGACTGACCGACTGACCGACTGACCGACTGACCGACTGACCGACTGACCGACCGACCGACCGACCGACTGACCGACTGACCGACCGACCGACCGAACGACCGACCGAACGACCGACCGACTGACCGACTGACCGACCGACCGACCGAACGACTGACCGACCGACTGACCGACCGACTGACCGACCG
>NW_027485172.1:25000-27500 GCF_050908995.1 Andrena cerasifolii | reverse complement strand
ACTGACCGACTGACCGACCGACCGACCGACCGACTGACCGAACGACCGACCGACCGACCGACCGACCGACCGACCGACCGACCGAACGACCAACCGACGGACTGACTGACCGACTGACCGACTGACCGAACGACCGACCGAACGACTGACCGAACGACCGACCGACCGACCGACCGACCGACCGACCGACCGACCGACCGACCGACGGACTGACTGACCGACTGACCGACTGACCGACTGACCGACCGACCGGCCGACCGACCGACCGACCGACCGACCGACCGACCGAACGACCAACCGACCGACCGACCGAACGACCAACCGACCGACGGACTGACTGACCGACTGACCGACTGACCGACTGACCGACCGACCGACCGACCGACTGACCGACCGACTGACCGACTGACCGATTGACCGACCGACCGACCGACTGACCGACCGACCGACCGACCGACGGACTGACTGACCGACCGACCGACCGACTGAGCGACCGACCGACCGAACGACCGACCGACCGACCCACCGACCGACCGACCGACCGACCGACCGACCGACCGACTGACCGACCGACCGACCGACGGACTGACTGACCGTCCGACCGACCGACTGAGCGACCGACCGACCGAACGACCGACCGACCGACCGACCGACCGACCGACCGACCGACCGACCGACCGACCGACCGACCGACCGACCGAACGACCGACCGAACCACCGACCGACCGACCGAACGACCGACCGACCGACGGACTGACTGACCGACCGACCGACCGACCGACCGACCGACCGACCGACCGACCGACCGACCGACCGACCGACCGACTGACCGACCGACCGACCGACCGACCGACCGACCGACCGACGGACTGACTGACCGACTGACCGACTGACCGACTGACCGACTGACCGACCGACCGACCGACTGACCGACCGACCGACCAACTGACCGACTGACCTACGGACTGACTGACCGACCGACCGACCGACCGACCGACGGACTGACTGACCGACCGACCGACCGAACGACCGACCGACCCACCGACCGACCGACCGACCGACCGACCGACCGACTGACCGACCGACCGACCGACCGACCGACTGACCGACCGACTGACCGACCGACCGACCGACCGACCGTCCGACCGACCGACCGAACGACCAACCGACCGACGGACCGACTGACCGACTGACCGATTGACCGACCGACCGACCGACTGAGCGACCGACCGACCGAACGACCGACCGACCGACCCACCGACCGACCGACCGACCGACCGACCGACCGACCGACTGACCGACCGACCGACCGACGGACTGACTGACCGTCCGACCGACCGACTGAGCGACCGACCGACCGAACGACCGACCGAACGACCGACCGACCGACCGACCGACCGACCGACCGACCGACCGACCGACCGACCGACCGACCGACCGACCGAACGACCGACCGACCGACCGACCGACCGACCGACTGACCGACCGACCGACCGACGGACTGACTGACCGACCGACCGACCGACTGAGCGACCGACCGACCGAACGACCGACCGACCGACCCACCGACCGACCGACCGACCGACCGACCGACCGACTGACCGACCGACCGACCGACCGACCGACTGACCGACCGACTGACCGACCGACCGACCGACCGACCGACCGACCGACCGACCGAACGACCAACCGACCGACGGACTGACTGACCGACTGACCGACTGACTGACCGACCGACCGACCGACTGAGCGACCGACCGACCGAACGACCGACCGACCGACCCACCGACCGACCGACCGACCGACCGACCGACCGACTGACCGACCGACCGACCGACCGACCGACTGACCGACCGACTGACCGACCGACCGACCGACCGACCGTCCGACCGACCGACCGAACGACCAACCGACCGACGGACTGACTGACCGACTGACCGACTGACCGACTGACCGACCGACCGGCCGACCGACCGACCGACCGACCGACCGACCGACCGAACGACCAACCGACCGACGGACTGACTGACCGACCGACCGACCGACTGAGCGACCGACCGACCGAACGACCGACCGACCGACCCACCGACCGACCGACCGACCGACCGACCGACGGACTGACTGACCGACTGACCGACTGACCGACTGACCGACTGACCGACTGACCGACTGACCGACTGACCGACCGACCGACCGACCGACTGACCGACTGACCGACCGACCGACCGAACGACCGACCGAACGACCGACGGACCGACCAACTGACCGACTGACCGACTGACCGACTGACCGACTGACCGACTGACCGACTGACCGACTGACCGACTGACCGACTGACCGACCGACCGACCGACGGACTGACGGACCGACTGACCGACCGACCGACCGACTGACTGACCGACTGACCGACTGACCGACCGACCGACCGACCGACCGACCGACCGACCGACCGACCGACCGACCGACCGACGGACCGACGGACTGACTGACCGACTGACCG
>NW_027485172.1:7500-20000 GCF_050908995.1 Andrena cerasifolii | reverse complement strand
ACCGACCGACCGACCGACCGACGGACTGACTGACCGACTGACCGACTGACCGACTGACCGACTGACCGACCGACCGACCGACTGACCGACCGACCGACCAACTGACCGACTGACCTACGGACTGACTGACCGACCGACCGACCGACCGACCGACGGACTGACTGACCGACCGACCGACCGAACGACTGACTGACCGACTGACCGACCAACTGACCGACTGACCTACGGACTGACTGACCGACCGACCGACCGACCGACCGACCGACCGACCGAACGACCGACCGACCGACCGACCGACCGACCGACCGACCGACCGACCGACCGACCGACCGACCGAACGACCGACCGAACCACCGACCGACCGACCGAACGACCGACCGACCGACGGACTGACTGACCGACCGACCGACCGACCGACCGACCGACCGACCGACCGACCGACCGACCGACCGACCGACCGACCGACCGACCGACCGACCGACCGACCGACCGACCGACCGACCGACGGACTGACTGACCGACTGACCGACCGACCGACCAACTGACTGACCGACTGACCGACTGACCGACCGACCGACCGACCGACCGACCGACCGACCGACCGACCGACCGACCGACCGACGGACCGACGGACTGACTGACCGACTGACCGACTGACCGACCGACCGACCGAACGACTCACCGAACGACCGACCGACCGACGGACCGACTGACCGACTGACCGACCGACCGACCGAACGACCGACCGAACGACCGACCGACCGACCGACCGACCGAACGACCAACCGACCGACCGACCGACCGACCGACCGACCGACCGACCGACCGACGGACTGACTGACCGACTGACCGACTGACCGACTGACCGACCGTCCGGCGACCGACCGACCGACCGACTGACCGACTGACCGACCGACCGACGGACTGACTGACTGACCGACTGACCGACTGACCGACCAACTGACCGACTGACCTACGGACTGACTGACCGACTGACCGACCGACCGACCGACCGACCGACCGACCGACCGACCGACCGACCGACCGACCGACCGACCGACCGACCGACCGACCGACCGACCGACCGAACGACCGACCGAACGACCGACCGAACGACCGACCGACCGACCGAACGACCGACCGACCGACGGACTGACTGACCGACCGACCGACCGACCGACCGACCGACCGACCGACCGACCGACCGACCGACCGACCGACCGACTGACCGACCGACCGACCGACCGACCGACCGACCGACCGACCGACGGACTGACTGACCGACTGACCGACTGACCGACTGACCGAATGACCGACCGACCGACTGACCGACTGACCGACCGACCGACCAACTGACCGACTGACCTACGGACTGACTGACCGACCGACCGACCGACCGACCGACGGACTGACTGACCGACCGACCGACCGAACGACTGACTGACCGACTGACCGACCAACTGACCGACTGACCTACGGACTGACTGACCGACCGACCGACCGACCGACCGACCGACCGAACGACCGAACGACCGACCGAACGACCGACCGACCGACCGACCGACCGACCGACCGACGGACTGACTGACCGACTGACCGACTGACCGACTGACCGACTGACCGACTGACCGACTGACCGACCGACCGACCGACCGACTGACCGACTGACCGACCGACCGACCGAACGACCGACCGAACGACCGACCGACTGACCGACCGACCGAACGACTGACCGACCGACTGACCGACCGACTGACCGACCGACTGACCGACCGACCGACCGACGGACTGACTGATCGACTGACCGACTGAGCGACCGACCGACCGACGGACTGACTGACCGACTGACCGACTGACCGACCGACCGACCGACTGACCGACCGACCGACCGACGGACTGACTGACCGACCGACCGACCGACTGAGCGACCGACCGACCGAACGACCGACCGACCGACCCACCGACCGACCGACCGACCGACCGACCGACCAACTGACCGACTGACCTACGGACTGACTGACCGACCGACCGACCGACCGACCGACGGACTGACTGACCGACCGACCGACCGAACGACTGACTGACCGACTGACCGACCAACTGACCGACTGACCTACGGACTGACTGACCGACCGACCGACCGACCGACCGACCGACCGACCGAACGACCGACCGAACGACCGACCGACCGACCGACCGACCGACCGACCGACGGACTGACTGACCGACTGACCGACTGACCGACTGACCGACTGACCGACTGACCGACTGACCGACCGACCGACCGACCGACCGACCGACCGACCGACCGACCGAACGACCGACCGAACCACCGACCGACCGACCGAACGACCGACCGACCGACGGACTGACTGACCGACCGACCGACCGACCGACCGACCGACCGACCGACCGACCGACCGACCGACCGACCGACCGACCGACCGACCGACTGACCGACCGACCGACCGACCGACCGACCGACCGACCGACGGACTGACTGACCGACTGACCGACTGACCGACTGACCGACTGACCGACCGACCGACCGACTGACCGACCGACCGACCAACTGACCGACTGACCTACGGACTGACTGACCGACCGACCGACCGACCGACCGACGGACTGACTGACCGACCGACCGACCGAACGACTGACTGACCGACTGACCGACCAACTGACCGACTGACCTACGGACTGACTGACCGACCGACCGACCGACCGACCGACCGACCGACCGACCGACCGACCGAACGACCGACCGAACGACCGACCGACCGACCGACCGACCGACCGACGGACTGACTGACCGACTGACCGACTGACCGACTGACCGACTGACCGACTGACCGACTGACCGACCGACCGACCGACCGACCGACCGACCGACCGACCGACCGACCGACCGACCGACCGACCGACCGACCGAACGACCGACCGAACCACCGACCGACCGACCGAACGACCGACCGACCGACGGACTGACTGACCGACCGACCGACCGACCGACCGACCGACCGACCGACCGACCGACCGACCGACCGACCGACCGACCGACCGACCGACCGACCGACCGACCGACCGACCGACCGACGGACTGACTGACCGACTGACCGACCGACCGACCAACTGACTGACCGACTGACCGACTGACCGACCGACCGACCGACCGACCGACCGACCGACCGACCGACCGACCGACCGACCGACGGACCGACGGACTGACTGACCGACTGACCGACTGACCGACCGACCGACCGAACGACTCACCGAACGACCGACCGACCGACGGACCGACTGACCGACTGACCGACCGACCGACCGAACGACCGACCGAACGACCGACCGACCGACCGACCGACCGAACGACCAACCGACCGACCGACCGACCGACCGACCGACCGACCGACCGACCGACGGACTGACTGACCGACTGACCGACTGACCGACTGACCGACCGTCCGGCGACCGACCGACCGACCGACTGACCGACTGACCGACCGACCGACGGACTGACTGACTGACCGACTGACCGACTGACCGACCAACTGACCGACTGACCTACGGACTGACTGACCGACTGACCGACCGACCGACCGACCGACCGACCGACCGACCGACCGACCGACCGACCGACCGACCGACCGACCGACCGACCGACCGACCGACCGACCGAACGACCGACCGAACGACCGACCGAACGACCGACCGACCGACCGAACGACCGACCGACCGACGGACTGACTGACCGACCGACCGACCGACCGACCGACCGACCGACCGACCGACCGACCGACCGACCGACCGACCGACTGACCGACCGACCGACCGACCGACCGACCGACCGACCGACCGACGGACTGACTGACCGACTGACCGACTGACCGACTGACCGAATGACCGACCGACCGACTGACCGACTGACCGACCGACCGACCAACTGACCGACTGACCTACGGACTGACTGACCGACCGACCGACCGACCGACCGACGGACTGACTGACCGACCGACCGACCGAACGACTGACTGACCGACTGACCGACCAACTGACCGACTGACCTACGGACTGACTGACCGACCGACCGACCGACCGACCGACCGACCGACCGAACGACCGACCGAACGACCGACCGACCGACCGACCGACCGACCGACCGACGGACTGACTGACCGACTGACCGACTGACCGACTGACCGACTGACCGACTGACCGACTGACCGACCGATCGACCGACCGACTGACCGACTGACCGACCGACCGACCGAACGACCGACCGAACGACCGACCGACTGACCGACCGACCGAACGACTGACCGACCGACTGACCGACCGACTGACCGACCGACTGACCGACCGACCGACCGACGGACTGACTGATCGACTGACCGACTGAGCGACCGACCGACCGACGGACTGACTGACCGACTGACCGACTGACCGACCGACCGACCGACTGACCGACCGACCGACCGACGGACTGACTGACCGACCGACCGACCGACTGAGCGACCGACCGACCGAACGACCGACCGACCGACCCACCGACCGACCGACCGACCGACCGACCGACCAACTGACCGACTGACCTACGGACTGACTGACCGACCGACCGACCGTCCGACCGACGGACTGACTGACCGACCGACCGACCGAACGACTGACTGACCGACTGACCGACCAACTGACCGACTGACCTACGGACTGACTGACCGACCGACCGACCGACCGACCGACCGACCGACCGACCGAACGACCGACCGAACGACCGACCGACCGACCGACCGACCGACCGACCGACGGACTGACTGACCGACTGACCGACTGACCGACTGACCGACTGACCGACTGACCGACTGACCGACCGACCGACCGACCGACTGACCGACTGACCGACCGACCGACCGAACGACCGACCGAACGACCGACCGACTGACCGACCGACCGAACGACTGACCGACCGACTGACCGACCGACTGACCGACCGACTGACCGACCGACTGACCGACCGACCGACCGACGGACTGACTGATCGACTGACCGACTGAGCGACCGACCGACCGACGGACTGACTGACCGACTGACCGACTGACCGACCGACCGACCGACTGACCGACCGACCGACCGACGGACTGACTGACCGACCGACCGACCGACTGAGCGACCGACCGACCGAACGACCGACCGACCGACCCACCGACCGACCGACCGACCGACCGACCGACCGACTGACCGACCGACCGACCGACCGACCGACTGACCGACCGACTGACCGACCGACCGACCGACCGACCGACCGACCGACCGACCGAACGACCAACCGACCGACGGACTGACTGACCGACTGACCGACTGACCGACCGACCGGCCGACCGACCGACCGACCGACCGACCGACCGACCGAACGACCAACCGACCGACGGACTGACTGACCGACTGACCGACTGACCGACTGACCGACCGACCGACCGACCGACTGACCGACCGACTGACCGACTGACCGATTGACCGACCGACCGACCGACTGACCGACCGACCGACCGACGGACTGACTGACCGACCGACCGACCGACTGAGCGACCGACCGACCGAACGACCGACCGACCGACCCACCGACCGACCGACTGACCGACCGACCGACCGACGGACTGACTGACCGACCGACCGACCGACTGAGCAACCGACCGACCGAACGACCGACCGACCGACCTACCGACCGACCGACCGACCGACCGACCGACCGACCGACCGACCGACCGAACGACCGACCGAACCACCGACCGACCGACCGAACGACCGACCGACCGACGGACTGACTGACCGACCGACCGACCGACCGACCGACCGACCGACCGACCGACCGACCGACCGACCGACCGACCGACCGACCGACCGACTGACCGACCGACCGACCGACCGACCGACCGACCGACCGACGGACTGACTGACCGACTGACCGACTGACCGACTGACCGACTGACCGACCGACCGACCGACTGACCGACCGACCGACCAACTGACCGACTGACCTACGGACTGACTGACCGACCGACCGACCGACCGACCGACGGACTGACTGACCGACCGACCGACCGAACGACTGACTGACCGACTGACCGACCAACTGACCGACTGACCTACGGACTGACTGACCGACCGACCGACCGACCGACCGACCGACCGACCGACCGACCGAACGACCGACCGAACGACCGACCGACCGACCGACCGACCGACCGACCGACGGACTGACTGACCGACTGACCGACTGACCGACTGACCGACTGACCGACTGACCGACTGACCGACCGACCGACCGACCGACCGACCGACCGACCGACCGACCGACCGACCGACCGACCGACCGACCGACCGAACGACCGACCGAACCACCGACCGACCGACCGAACGACCGACCGACCGACGGACTGACTGACCGACCGACCGACCGACCGACCGACCGACCGACCGACCGACCGACCGACCGACCGACCGACCGACCGACCGACCGACCGACCGACCGACCGACCGACCGACCGACCGACCGACGGACTGACTGACCGACTGACCGACTGACCGACTGACCGACTGACCGACCGACCGACCGACTGACCGACCGACCGACCGACGGACTGACTGACCGACCGACCGACCGACTGAGCGACCGACCGACCGAACGACCGACCGACCGACCCACCGACCGACCGACCGACCGACCGACCGACCAACTGACCGACTGACCTACGGACTGACTGACCGACCGACCGACCGTCCGACCGACGGACTGACTGACCGACCGACCGACCGAACGACTGACTGACCGACTGACCGACCAACTGACCGACTGACCTACGGACTGACCGACCGACCGACCGACCGACCGACTGACCGACCGACCGACCGACCGACCGACTGACCGACCGACTGACCGACCGACCGACCGACCGACCGACCGACCGACCGACCGAACGACCAACCGACCGACGGACTGACTGACCGACTGACCGACTGACCGACCGACCGGCCGACCGACCGACCGACCGACCGACCGACCGACCGAACGACCAACCGACCGACGGACTGACTGACCGACTGACCGACTGACCGACTGACCGACCGACCGACCGACCGACTGACCGACCGACTGACCGACTGACCGATTGACCGACCGACCGACCGACTGACCGACCGACCGACCGACGGACTGACTGACCGACCGACCGACCGACTGAGCGACCGACCGACCGAACGACCGACCGACCGACCCACCGACCGACCGACTGACCGACCGACCGACCGACGGACTGACTGACCGACCGACCGACCGACTGAGCAACCGACCGACCGAACGACCGACCGACCGACCTACCGACCGACCGACCGACCGACCGACCGACCGACCGACCGACCGACCGAACGACCGACCGAACCACCGACCGACCGACCGAACGACCGACCGACCGACGGACTGACTGACCGACCGACCGACCGACCGACCGACCGACCGACCGACCGACCGACCGACCGACTGACCGACCGACCGACCGACCGACCGACCGACCGACCGACGGACTGACTGACCGACTGACCGACTGACCGACTGACCGACTGACCGACCGACCGACCGACTGACCGACCGACCGACCAACTGACCGACTGACCTACGGACTGACTGACCGACCGACCGACCGACCGACCGACGGACTGACTGACCGACCGACCGACCGAACGACTGACTGACCGACTGACCGACCAACTGACCGACTGACCTACGGACTGACTGACCGACCGACCGACCGACCGACCGACCGACCGACCGACCGAACGACCGACCGAACGACCGACCGACCGACCGACCGACCGACCGACCGACGGACTGACTGACCGACTGACCGACTGACCGACTGACCGACTGACCGACTGACCGACTGACCGACCGACCGACCGACCGACCGACCGACCGACCGACCGACCGACCGACCGACCGACCGACCGACCGACCGAACGACCGACCGAACCACCGACCGACCGACCGAACGACCGACCGACCGACGGACTGACTGACCGACCGACCGACCGACCGACCGACCGACCGACCGACCGACCGACCGACCGACCGACCGACCGACCGACCGACCGACCGACCGACGGACTGACTGACCGACTGACCGACTGACCGACTGACCGACTGACCGACCGACCGACCGACTGACCGACCGACCGACCAACTGACCGACTGACCTACGGACTGACTGACCGACCGACCGACCGACCGACCGACGGACTGACTGACCGACCGAACGACCGAACGACTGACTGACCGACTGACCGACCAACTGACCGATTGACCTACGGACTGACTGACCGACCGACCGACCGACCGACCGACCGACCGACCGAACGACCGACCGAACGACCGACCGACCGACCGACCGACCGACCGACCGACCGACCGACCGACGGACTGACTGACCGACTGACCGACTGACCGACTGACCGACTGACCGACTGACCGACTGACCGACCGACCGACCGACCGACTGACCGACTGACCGACCGACCGACCGAACGACCGACCGAACGACCGACGGACCGACCAACTGACCGACTGACCGACTGACCGACTGACCGACTGACCGACTGACCGACTGACCGACTGACCGACTGACCGACTGACCGACTGACCGACTGACCGACTGACCGACCGACCGACCGACGGACTGACTGACCGACTGACCGACCGACCGACCGACTGACTGACCGACTGACCGACTGACCGACCGACCGACCGACCGACCGACCGACCGACCGACCGACCGAACGACTGACCGAACGACCGACCGACCGACCGACCGACCGACCGACCGACCGACCGACCGACGGACTGACTGACCGACTGACCGACTGACCGACTGACCGACCGACCGGCCGACCGACCGACCGACCGACCGACCGACCGACCGACCGAACGACCAACCGACCGACGGACTGACTGACCGACTGACCGACTGACCGACTGACCGACCGACCGACCGACCGACTGACCGACCGACTGACCGACTGACCGATTGACCGACCGACCGACCGACTGACCGACCGACCGACCGACGGACTGACTGACCGACCGACCGACCGACTGAGCGACCGACCGACCGAACGACCGACCGACCGACCCACCGACCGACCGACCGACCGACCGACCGACCGACCGACCGACTGACCGACCGACCGACCGACGGACTGACTGACCGACCGACCGACCGACTGAGCGACCGACCGACCGAACGACCGACCGACCGACCGACCGACCGACCGACCGACCGACCGACCGACCGACCGACCGACCGACCGACCGAACGACCGACCGAACCACCGACCGACCGACCGAACGACCGACCGACCGACCGACCGACCGACCGACCGACTGACCGACCGACCGACCGACGGACTGACTGACCGACCGACCGACCGAACCACCGACCGACCGACCGAACGACCGACCGACCGACGGACTGACTGACCGACCGACCGACCGACCGACCGACCGACCGACCGACCGACCGACCGACCGACCGACCGACCGACCGACTGACCGACCGACCGACCGACCGACCGACCGACCGACCGACGGACTGACTGACCGACTGACCGACTGACCGACTGACCGACTGACCGACCGACCGACCGACTGACCGACCGACCGACCAACTGACCGACTGACCTACGGACTGACTGACCGACCGACCGACCGACCGACCGACGGACTGACTGACCGACCGACCGACCGAACGACTGACTGACCGACTGACCGACCAACTGACCGACTGACCTACGGACTGACTGACCGACCGACCGACCGACCGACCGACCGACCGACCGAACGACCGACCGAACGACCGACCGACCGACCAACTGACCGACTGACCGACTGACCGACTGACCGACTGACCGACTGACCGACTGACCGACTGACCGACTGACCGACTGACCGACTGACCGACTGACCGACCGACCGACCGACGGACTGACTGACCGACTGACCGACCGACCGACCAACTGACTGACCGACTGACCGACTGACCGACCGACCGACCGACCGACCGACCGACCGACCGACCGACCGACCGACCGACCGACGGACCGACGGACTGACTGACCGACTGACCGACTGACCGACCGACCGACCGAACGACTCACCGAACGACCGACCGACCGACGGACCGACTGACCGACTGACCGACCGACCGACCGAACGACCGACCGAACGACCGACCGACCGACCGACCGACCGAACGACCAACCGACCGACCGACCGACCGACCGACCGACCGACCGACCGACCGACGGACTGACTGACCGACTGACCGACTGACCGACTGACCGACCGTCCGGCCGACCGACCGACCGACCGACTGACCGACTGACCGACCGACCGACGGACTGACTGACTGACCGACTGACCGACTGACCGACCAACTGACCGACTGACCTACGGACTGACTGACCGACTGACCGACCGACCGACCGACCGACCGACCGACCGACCGACCGACCGACCGACCGACCGACCGACCGACCGACCGACCGACCGACCGACCGACCGACCGACCGACCGAACGACCGACCGAACGACCGACCGACCGACCGAACGACCGACCGACCGACGGACTGACTGACCGACCGACCGACCGACCGACCGACCGACCGACCGACCGACCGACCGACCGACCGACCGACCGACCGACTGACCGACCGACCGACCGACCGACCGACCGACCGACCGACCGACGGACTGACTGACCGACTGACCGACTGACCGACTGACCGAATGACCGACCGACCGACTGACCGACTGACCGACCGACCGACCAACTGACCGACTGACCTACGGACTGACTGACCGACCGACCGACCGACCGACCGACGGACTGACTGACCGACCGACCGACCGAACGACTGACTGACCGACTGACCGACCAACTGACCGACTGACCTACGGACTGACTGACCGACCGACCGACCGACCGACCGACCGACCGACCGAACGACCGACCGAACGACCGACCGACCGACCGACCGACCGACCGACCGACGGACTGACTGACCGACTGACCGACTGACCGACTGACCGACTGACCGACTGACCGACTGACCGACCGACCGACCGACCGACTGACCGACTGACCGACCGACCGACCGAAACGACCGACCGAACGACCGACCGACTGACCGACCGACCGAACGACTGACCGACCGACTGACCGACCGACTGACCGACCGACTGACCGACCGACCGACCGACGGACTGACTGATCGACTGACCGACTGAGCGACCGACCGACCGACCGACGGACTGACTGACCGACTGACCGACTGACCGACCGACCGACCGACTGACCGACCGACCGACCGACGGACTGACTGACCGACCGACCGACCGACTGAGCGACCGACCGACCGAACGACCGACCGACCGACCCACCGACCGACCGACCGACCGACCGACCGACGACCGACCGACCGACCGACCGACCGACTGACCGACCGACTGACCGACCGACCGACCGACCGACCGACCGACCGACCGAACGACCAACCGACCGACGGACTGACTGACCGACTGACCGACCGACCGGCCGACCGACCGACCGACCGACCGACCGACCGACCGACCGAACGACCAACCGACCGACGGACTGACTGACCGACTGACCGACTGACCGACTGACCGACCGACCGACCGACCGACTGACCGACCGACTGACCGACTGACCGATTGACCGACCGACCGACCGACTGACCGACCGACCGACCGACGGACTGACTGACCGACCGACCGACCGACTGAGCGACCGACCGACCGAACGACCGACCGACCGACCCACCGACCGACCGACCGACCGACCGACCGACCGACCGACCGACTGACCGACCGACCGACCGACGGACTGACTGACCGACCGACCGACCGACTGAGCGACCGACCGACCGAACGACCGACCGACCGACCGACCGACCGACCGACCGACCGACCGACCGACCGAGCGACCGACCGACCGACCGACCGAACGACCGACCGAACCACCGACCGACCGACCGAACGACCGACCGAACGACCGACCGACCGACGGACTGACTGACCGACCGACCGACCGACCGACCGACCGACCGACCGACCGACCGACCGACCGACCGACCGACCGACCGACCGACTGACCGACCCGACCGACCGACCGACCGACCGACCGACCGACGGACTGACTGACCGACTGACCGACTGACCGACTGACCGACTGACCGACCGACCGACCGACTGACCGACCGACCGACCAACTGACCGACTGACCTACGGACTGACTGACCGACCGACCGACCGACCGACCGACGGACTGACTGACCGACCGACCGACCGAACGACTGACTGACCGACTGACCGACCAACTGACCGACTGACCTACGGACTGACTGACCGACCGACCGACCGACCGACCGACCGA
>NW_027485172.1:0-2500 GCF_050908995.1 Andrena cerasifolii | reverse complement strand
CGACCGACTGACCGACTGACTGACCGACCGACCGACCGACCGACCGACCGACCGACCGACCGACCGAACGACCGACCAACCGACCTACCGACCGACGGACCGACCAACTGACCGACTGACCGACTGACCGACTGACCGACTGACCGACCTACCGACCGACCGACTGACCGACTGACCGACCGAACGACCGAACCACCGACCGAACGACCGACCGACCGACCGACCGACGGACTGACTGACTGACCGACTGACCGACTGACCGACCAACTGACCGACTGACCTACGGACTGACTGACCGACTGACCGACCGACCGACCGACCGACCGACCGACCGACCGACCGACCGACCGACCGACCGACCGACCGACCGACCGACCGACCGACCGACCGACCGACCGACCGACCGACCGACCGACCGAACGACCGACCGAACGACCGACCGACCGACCGAACGACCGACCGACCGACGGACTGACTGACCGACCGACCGACCGACCGACCGACCGACCGACCGACCGACCGACCGACCGACCGACCGACTGACCGACCGACCGACCGACCGACCGACCGACCGACCGACCGACCGACCGAACGACTGACCGAACGACCGACCGACCGACCGACCGACCGACCGACCGACCGACCGACCGACGGACTGACTGACCGACTGACCGACTGACCGACTGACCGACTGACCGACTGACCGACCGACCGACCGACCGACTGACCGACCGACTGACCGACTGACCGATTGACCGACCGACCGACCGACTGACCGACCGACCGACCGACGGACTGACTGACCGACCGACCGACCGACTGAGCGACCGACCGACCGAACGACCGACCGACCGACCCACCGACCGACCGACCGACCGACCGACCGACCGACCGACCGACTGACCGACCGACCGACCGACGGACTGACTGACCGACCGACCGACCGACTGAGCGACCGACCGACCGAACGACCGACCGACCGACCGACCGACCGACCGACCGACCGACCGACCGACCGACCGACCGACCGACCGACCGACCGAACGACCGACCGAACCACCGACCGACCGACCGAACGACCGACCGACCGACGGACTGACTGACCGACCGACCGAACGACCGACCGACCGACCGACCGACCGACCGACCGACTGACCGACCGACCGACCGACCGACCGACCGACCGACCGACCGACGGACTGACTGACCGACTGACCGACTGACCGACTTACCGACTGACCGACCGACCGACCGACTGACCGACCGACCGACCAACTGACCGACTGACCTACGGACTGACTGACCGACCGACCGACCGACCGACCGACGGACTGACTGACCGACCGACCGACCGAACGACTGACTGACCGACTGACCGACCAACTGACCGACTGACCTACGGACTGACTGACCGACCGACCGACCGACCGACCGACCGACCGACCGAACGACCGACCGAACGACCGACCGACCGACCGACCGAACGACCGACGGACCGACCAACTGACCGACTGACCGACTGACCGACTGACCGACTGACCGACTGACCGACTGACCGACTGACCGACTGACCGACTGACCGACTGACCGACTGACCGACTGACCGACCGACCGACCGACGGACTGACTGACCGACTGACCGACCGACCGACTGACTGACCGACTGACCGACTGACCGACCGACCGACCGACCGACCGACCGACCGACCGACCGACCGACCGACGGACCGACGGACTGACTGACCGACTGACCGACTGACCGACCGACCGACCGAACGACTGACCGAACGACCGACCGACCGACGGACCGACTGACCGACTGACCGACCGACCGACCGAACGACCGACCGAACCGACCGACCACCGACCGACCGACCGAACGACCAACCGACCGACCGACCGACCGACCGACCGACCGACCGACCGACCGACGGACTGACTGACCGACTGACCGACTGACCGACTGACCGACCGTCCGGCCGACCGACCGACCGACCGACTGACCGACTGACTGACCGACCGACCGACCGACCGACCGACCGACCGACCGACCGACCGACCGAACGACCGACCAACCGACCTACCGACCGACGGACCGACCAACTGACCGACTGACCGACTGACCGACTGACCGACTGACCGACCTACCGACCGACCGACTGACCGACTGACCGACCGAACGACCGAACCACCGACCGAACGACCGACCGACCGACCGACCGACGGACTGACTGACTGACCGACTGACCGACTGACCGACCAACTGACCGACTGACCTACGGACTGACTGACCGACTGACCGACCGACCGACCGACCGACCGACCGACCGACCGACCGACCGACCGACCGACCGACCGACCGACCGACCGACCGACCGACCGACCGACCGACCGACCGACCGACCGACCGAACGACCGACTGAACGACCGACCGACCGACCGAACGACCGACCGACCGACGGACTGACTGACCGACCGACCGACCGACCGACCGACCGAC
>NW_027485171.1:12500-49865 GCF_050908995.1 Andrena cerasifolii | reverse complement strand
TAAAACGAGTAAAACGAGTAAAACGAGTAAAACGAGTAAAACGAGTAAAACGAGTAAAACGAGTAAAACGAGTAAAACGAACGAACGAACGAACGAACGAACGAACGAACGAACAAAGAAACAAACGAACAAACGAACAAACGAACAAACGAACAAACGAACAAACGAACAAACGAACAAACGAACAAACGAACAAACGAAAAAACGAACAAACGAACAAACGAACAAACGAACAAACGAACAAACGAACAAACGAACAAACGAACAAACGAACAAACGAACAAACGAACAAACGAACAAACGAACAAACGAACAAACGAACAAACGAACAAACGAACAAACGAACAAACGAACAAACGAACAAACGAACAAACGAGTAAAACGAGTAAAACGAGTAAAACGAGTAAAACGAGTAAAACGAGTAAAACGAGTAAAACGAGTAAAACGAGTAAAACGAGTAAAACGAGTAAAACGAGTAAAACGAGTAAAACGAGTAAAACGAGTAAAACGAGTAAAACGAGTAAAACGAGTAAAACGAGTAAAACGAGTAAAACGAGTAAAACGAGTAAAACCAGTAAAACGAGTAATACGAGTAATACGAGTAAAACGAGTAAAACGAGTAAAACGAGTTAAACGGTTAAACGAGTAAAACGAGTAAAACGAGTAAAACGAGTAAAACTAGTAAAACGAGTAAAACGAGTAAAACGAGTTAAACGAGTAAAACGAGTTAAACGAGTAAAACGAGTAAAACGAACGTACGAACGAACGAACGAACGAACGAACGAACGAACAAAGAAACAAACGAACAAACGAACAAACGAACAAACGAACAAACGAACAAACGAACAAACGAACAAACGAACAAACGAACAAACGAACAAACGAACAAACGAACAAACGAACAAACGAACAAACGAACAAACGAACAAACGAACAAACGAACAAACGAACAAACGAAAAAACGAACAAACGAACAAACGAACAAACGAACAAACGAACAAACGAACAAACGAACAAACGAACAAACGAACAAACGAACAAACGAACAAACGAACAAACGAACCAAACGAACAAACGAACAAACGAACAAACGAACAAACGAACAAACGAACAAACGAACAAACGAACAAACGAACAAACGAACAAACGAACAAACGAACAAACGAACAAACGAACAAACGAACAAACGAACAAACGAACAAACGAACAAACGAACAAACGAACAAACGAACAAACGAACAAACGAACAAACGAACAAACGAACAAACGAACAAACGAACAAACGAACAAACGAACAAACGAACAAACGAACAAACGAACAAACGAACAAACGAACAAACGAACAAACGAACAAACGAACAAACGAACAAACGAACAAACGAGTAAAACGAGTAAAACGAGTAAAACGAGTAAAACGAGTAAAACGAGTAAAACGAGTAAAACGAGTAAAACGAGTAAAACGAGTAAAACGAGTAAAACGAGTAAAACGAGTAAAACGAGTAAAACGAGTAAAACGAGTAAAACGAGTAAAACGAGTAAAACGAGTAAAACGAGTAAAACGAGTAAAACGAGTAAAACGAGTAAAACGAGTAAAACGAGTAAAACGAGTAAAACGAGTAAAACGAGTAAAACGAGTAAAACGAGTAAAACGAGTAAAACGAGTAAAACGAGTAAAACGAGTAAAACGAGTAAAACGAGTAAAACGAGTAAAACGAGTAAAACGAGTAAAACCAGTAAAACGAGTAATACGAGTAATACGAGTAAAACGAGTAAAACGAGTAAAACGAGTAAAACGAGTTAAACGAGTAAAACGAGTAAAACGAGTAAAACGAGTAAAACTAGTAAAACGAGTAAAACGAGTAAAACGAGTTAAACGAGTAAAACGAGTTAAACGAGTAAAACGAGTTAAACGAGTAAAACGAGTTAAACGAGTGAAACGAGTGAAACGAGTGAAACGAGTGAAACGAGTGAAACTAGTGAAACGAGTAAAACGAGTAAAACGAGTAAAACGAGTAAAACGAGTAAAACCAGTAAAACCAGTAAAACCAGTAAAACCAGTAAAACCAGTAAAACGAGTAAAACGAGTAAAACGAGTAAAACGAGTAAAACGGGCAAAACGAGTAAAACGAGTAAAACGAGTAAAACCAGTAAAACCAGTAAAACCAGTAAAACGAGTAAAACGAGTAATACGAGCAAAACGAGTAAAACGAGTAAAACGAGTAAAACGAGTAAAACGAGTAAAACGAGTAAAACGAGTAAAACGAGTAAAACGAGTAAAACGAGTAAAACGAGTAAAACGAGTAAAACGAGGAAAACGAGTAAAACGAGTAAAACGAGTAAAACGAGTAAAACGAGTAAAACGAGTAAAACGAGTAAAACGAGTAAAACGAGTAAAACGAGTAAAACGAGTAAAACGAGTAAAACGAGTAAAACGAGTAAAACGAGTAAAACGAGTAAAACGAGTAAAACGAGTAAAACGAGTAAAACGAGTAAAACCAGTAAAACGAGTAATACGAGTAATACGAGTAAAACGAGTAAAACGAGTAAAACGAGTTAAACGAGTAAAACGAGTAAAACGAGTAAAACGAGTAAAACTAGTAAAACGAGTAAAACGAGTAAAACGAGTTAAACGAGTAAAACGAGTTAAACGAGTAAAACGAGTTAAACGAGTAAAACGAGTTAAACGAGTAAAACGAGTGAAACGAGTGAAACGAGTGAAACGAGTGAAACTAGTGAAACGAGTAAAACGAGTAAAACGAGTAAAACGAGTAAAACGAGTAAAACCAGTAAAACCAGTAAAACCAGTAAAACCAGTAAAACCAGTAAAACGAGTAAAACGAGTAAAACGAGTAAAACGAGTAAAACGGGCAAAACGAGTAAAACGAGTAAAACGAGTAAAACGAGTAAAACCAGTAAAACCAGTAAAACCAGTAAAACGAGTAAAACGAGTAATACGAGCAAAACGAGTAAAACGAGTAAAACGAGTAAAACGAGTAAAACGAGTAAAACGAGTAAAACGAGTAAAACGAGTAAAACGAGTAAAACGAGTAAAACGAGTAAAACGAGTAAAACGAGTAAAACGAGTAAAACGAGTAAAACGAGTAAAACGAGTAAAACGAGTAAAACGAGTAAAACGAGTAAAACGAGTAAAACGAGTAAAACGAGTAAAACGAGTAAAACGAGTAAAACGAGTAAAACGAGTAAAACGAGTAAAACGAGTAAAACGAGTAAAACGAGTAAAACGAGTAAAACGAGTAAAACGAGTAAAACGAGTAAAACGAGTAAAACGAGTAAAACGAGTAAAACGAGTAAAACGAGTAAAACGAGTAAAACGAGTAAAACGAGTAAAACGAGTAAAACGAGTAAAACGAGTAAAACGAGTAAAACGAGCAAAACGAGCAAAACGAGTAAAACGAGTAAAACGAGTAAAACGAGTAAAACGAGTAAAACGAACGAACGAACGATCGAACGAACGAACGAACGATCGCACGAACGAACGAACGAACGAACGAACGAACGAACGAACGAACAAACGAACAAACGAACAAACGAACAAACGAGAAAACGAACAAACGAGTAAAACTAGTAAAACTAGTAAAACGAGCAAAACGAGTAAAACGAGCAAAACGAGCAAAACGAGTAAAACGAGTAAAACGAGTAAAACCAGTAAAACCAGTAAAACCAGTAAAACGAGTAAAACGAGTAATACGAGTAAAACGAGTAAATCGAGTAAAACGAGTAAAACGAGTAAAACGAGTAAAACGAGTAAAACGAGTAAAACGAGTAAAACGAGTAAAACGAGTAAAACGAGTAAAACGAGTAAAACGAGTAAAACGAGTAATACGAGTAATACGAGTAAAACGAGTAAAACGAGTAAACCGAGTTAAACGAGTAAAACGAGTAAAACGAGTAAAACGAGTAAAACGAGTAAAACTAGTAAAACGAGTAAAACGAGTAAAACGAGTTAAACGAGTAAAACGAGTTAAACGAGTAAAACGAGTTAAACGAGTAAAACGAGTTAAACGAGTAAAACGAGTTAAACGAGTAAAACGAGTGAAACGAGTGAAACGCGTGAAACGAGTGAAACTAGTGAAACGAGTAAAACGAGTAAAACGAGTAAAACGAGTAAAACGAGTAAAACCAGTAAAACCAGTAAAACCAGTGAAGCCAGTAAAACGAGTAAAACGAGTAAAACGAGTAAAACGAACGAACGAACGATCGAACGAACGAACGAACGATCGCACGAACGAACGAACGAACGAACGAACGAACGAACGAACGAACGAACGAACAAACGAACAAACGAACAAACGAACAAACGAGAAAACGAACAAACGAGTAAAACTAGTAAAACTAGTAAAACGAGCAAAACGAGTAAAACGAGCAAAACGAGCAAAACGAGTAAAACGAGTAAAACGAGTAAAACCAGTAAAACCAGTAAAACCAGTAAAACGAGTAAAACGAGTAATACGAGTAAAACGAGTAAAACGAGTAAAACAAGTAAAACGAGTAAAACGAGTAAAACGAGTAAGACGAGTAAAACGAGTAAAACGAGTAAAACGAGGAAAACGAGTAAATCGAGTAAAACGAGTAAAACGAGTAAAACGAGTAAAACGAACTAACGAACGATCGAACGAACGAACGAACGAACGAACGAACGAACGAACAAACGAACAAACGAACAAATGAACAAACGAACAAACGAACAAACGAGTAAAACGAGTAAAACGAGTAAAACGAGTAAAACGAGTAAAACGAGTAAAACGAGTAAAACGAGTAAAACGAGTAAAACGAGTAAAACGAGTAAAACGAGTAAAACGAGTAAAACGAGTAAAACGAGTAATACGAGTAATACGAGTAAAACGAGTAAAACGAGTAAACCGAGTTAAACGAGTAAAACGAGTAAAACGAGTAAAACGAGTAAAACGAGTAAAACTAGTAAAACGAGTAAAACGAGTAAAACGAGTTAAACGAGTAAAACGAGTTAAACGAGTAAAACGAGTTAAACGAGTAAAACGAGTTAAACGAGTAAAACGAGTTAAACGAGTAAAACGAGTGAAACGAGTGAAACGCGTGAAACGAGTGAAACTAGTGAAACGAGTAAAACGAGTAAAACGAGTAAAACGAGTAAAACGAGTAAAACCAGTAAAACCAGTAAAACCAGTAAAGCCAGTAAAACGAGTAAAACGAGTAAAACGAGTAAAACGAACGAACGAACGATCGAACGAACGAACGAACGATCGCACGAACGAACGAACGAACGAACGAACGAACGAACGAACGAACGAACAAACGAACAAACGAACAAACGAACAAACGAGAAAACGAACAAACGAGTAAAACTAGTAAAACTAGTAAAACGAGCAAAACGAGTAAAACGAGCAAAACGAGCAAAACGAGTAAAACGAGTAAAACGAGTAAAACCAGTAAAACCAGTAAAACCAGTAAAACGAGTAAAACGAGTAATACGAGTAAAACGAGTAAAACGAGTAAAACAAGTAAAACGAGTAAAACGAGTAAAACGAGTAAGACGAGTAAAACGAGTAAAACGAGTAAAACGAGGAAAACGAGTAAATCGAGTAAAACGAGTAAAACGAGTAAAACGAGTAAAACGAACTAACGAACGATCGAACGAACGAACGAACGAACGAACGAACGAACGAACAAACGAACAAACGAACAAATGAACAAACGAACAAACGAACAAACGAGTAAAACTAGTAAAACTAGTAAAACGAGCAAAACGAGTAAAACGAGTAAAACGAGTAAAACGAGTAAAACGAGTAAAACGAGTAAAACCAGTAAAACCAGTAAAACCAGTAAAACCAGTAAAACGAGTAAAACGAGTAAAACGAGTAAAACCAGTAAAACGAGTAAAACGAGTAAAACCAGTAAAACGAGTAAAACGAGTAAAACGAGTAAAACGAGTAAAACGAGTAAAACGAGTAAAACGAGTAAAACGAGTAAAACGAGTAAAACGAGTAAAACGAGTAAAACGAGTAAAACGAGTAAAACGAGTAAAACGAGTAAAACGAGTAAAACGAGTAAAACGAGTAAAACGAGTAAAACGAGTAAAACGAGTAAAACGAGTAAAACGAGTAAAACGAACGAACGAACGAACGAACGAACGAAAGAACGAACAAAGAAACAAACGAACAACCGAACAAACGAACAAACGAACAAACGAACAAACGAACAAACGAACAAACGAACAAACGAACAAACGAACAAACGAACAAACGAACAAACGAACAAACGAACAAACGAACAAACGAACAAACGAACAAACGAACAAACGAACAAACGAACAAACGAACAAACGAACAAACGAACAAACGAACAAACGAACAATCGAACAAACGAACAAACGAACAAACGAACAAACGAGTAAAACTTGTAAAACTAGTAAAACGAGCAAAACGAGTAAAACGAGCAAAACGAGCAAAACGAGTATAACGAGTAAAACGAGTAAAACGAGTAAAACGAGTAAAACGAACGAACGAACGAACGAACGAACGAACGAACGAACAAAGAAACAAACGAACAAACGAACAAACGAACAAACGAACAAACGAAGAAACGAACAAACGAACAAACGAACAAACGAACAAACGAACAAACGAACAAACGAACAAACGAACAAACGAACAAACGAACAAACGAACAAACGAACAAACGAACAAACGAACAAACGAACAAACGAACAAACGAACAAACGAACAAACGAACAAACGAACAAACGAGTAAAACGAGTAAAACGAGTAAAACGAGTAAAACGAGTAAAACGAGTAAAACGAGTAAAACGAGTAAAACGAGTAAAACGAGTAAAACGAGTAAAACGAGTAAAACGAGTAAAACGAGTAAAACGAGTAAAACGAGTAAAACGAGTAAAACGAGTAAAACGAGTAAAACGAGTAAAACGAGTAAAACGAGTAAAACGAGTAAAACGAGTAAAACGAGTAAAACGAGTAAAACGAGTAAAACGAGTAAAACGAGTAAAACGAGTAAAACGAGTAAAACGAGTAAAACGAGTAAAACGAGTAAAACGAGTAAAACGAGTAAAACGAGTAAAACGAGTAAAACGAGTAAAACGAGTAAAACGAGTAAAACGAGTAAAACGAGTAAAACGAGTAAAACGAGTAAAACGAGTAAAACGAGTAAAACGAGTAAAACGAGTAAAACGAGTAAAACGAGTAAAACGAGTAAAACGAGTAAAACGAGTAAAACGAGTAAAACGAGTAAAACGAGTAAAACGAGTAAAACGAGTAAAACGAGTAAAACGAGTAAAACGAGTAAAACGAGTAAAACGAACGAACGAACGATCAAACGAACGAACGAACGATCGCACGAACGAACGAACGAACGAACGAACGAACGAACGAACGAACGAACGAACAAACGAACAAACGAACAAACGAACAAACGAGAAAACGAACAAACGAGTAAAACTAGTAAAACTAGTAAAACGAGCAAAACGAGTAAAACGAGCAAAACGAGCAAAACGAGTAAAACGAGTAAAACGAGTAAAACCAGTAAAACCAGTAAAACCAGTAAAACGAGTAAAACGAGTAAAACGAGTAATACGAGTAAAACGAGTAAATCGAGTAAATCGATTAAAACGAGTAAAACGAGTAAAACGAGTAAAACGAGTAAAACGAGTAAAACGAGTAAAACGAGTAAAACGAGTAAAACGAGTAAAACGAGTAAAACGAGTAAAACGAGTAAAACGAGTAAAACGAGTAAAACGAGTAAAACGAGTAAAACGAGTAAAACGAGTAAAACGAGTAAAACGAGTAATACGAGTAATACGAGTATACGAGTAAAACGAGTAAAACGAGTAAAACGAGTTAAACGAGTAAAACGAGTAGAACGAGTAAAACGAGTAAAACTAGTAAAACGAGTAAAACGAGTAAAACGAGTTAAACGAGTTAACCGAGTAAAACGAGTTAAACGAGTAAAACGAGTTAAACGAGTAAAACGAGTGAAACGAGTGAAACGAGTTAAACGAGTAAAACGAGTTAAACGAGTAAAACGAGTGAAACGAGTGAAACAGGTGAAACGAGTGAAACTAGTGAAACGAGTAAAACGAGTAAAACGAGTAAAACGAGTAAAACGAGTAAAACCAGTAAAACCAGTAAAACGAGTAAAATGAGTAAAACGAGTAAAACGAGTAAAACGAGTAAAACGAGTAAAACGAGTAAAACGAGTAAAACGAGTAAAACGAGTAAAACGAGTAAAACGAGTAAAACGAGTAAAACGAGTAAAACGAGTAAAACGAGTAAAACGAGTAAAACGAGTAAAACGAGTAAAACGAGTAAAACGAGTAAAACGAGTAAAACGAGTAAAACGAACGATCGAACGAACGAACGAAAGAACGAACAAAGAAACAAACGAACAACCGAACAAACGAACAAACGAACAAACGAACAAACGAACAAACGAACAAACGAACAAACGAACAAACGAACAAACGAACAAACGAACAAACGAACAAACGAACAAACGAACAAACGAACAAACGAACAAACGAACAAACGAACAAACGAACAAACGAACAAACGAACAAACGAACAAACGAACAAACGAACAAACGAACAAACGAACAAACGAACAAACGAACAAACGAGTAAAACTTGTAAAACTAGTAAAACGAGCAAAACGAGTAAAACGAGCAAAACGAGCAAAACGAGTAAAACGAGTAAAACGAGTAAAACGAGTAAAACGAGTAAAACGAACGAACGAACGAACGAACGAACGAACGAACGAACGAACAAAGAAACAAACGAACAAACGAACAAACGAACAAACGAACAAACGAACAAACGAACAAACGAACAAACGAACAAACGAACAAACGAACAAACGAACAAACGAACAAAGGAACAAACGAACAAACGAACAAACGAACAAACGAACAAACGAACAAACGAACAAACGAACAAACGAACAAACGAACAAACGAACAAACGAACAAACGAACAAACGAAAAACGAACAAACGAGTAAAACGAGTAAAACGAGTAAAACGAGTAAAACGAGTAAAACGAGTAAAACGAGTAAAACGAGTAAAACGAGTAAAACGAGTAAAACGAGTAAAACGAGTAAAACGAGTAAAACGAGTAAAACGAGTAAAACGAACGAACGAACGATCGAACGAACGAACGAACGATCGCACGAACGAACGAACGAACGAACGAACGAACGAACGAACGAACGAACGAACGAACAAACGAACAAACGAACAAACGAACAAACGAGAAAACGAACAAACGAGTAAAACTAGTAAAACTAGTAAAACGAGCAAAACGAGTAAAACGAGCAAAACGAGCAAAACGAGTAAAACGAGTAAAACGAGTAAAACCAGTAAAACCAGTAAAACGAGTAAAACGAGTAAAACGAGTAATACGAGTAAAACGAGTAAATCGAGTAAAACGAGTAAAACGAGTAAAACGAGTAAAACGAGTAAAACGAGTAAAACGAGTAAAACGAGTAAAACGAGTAAAACGAGTAAAACGAGTAAAACGAGTAAAACGAGTAAAACGAGTAAAACGAGTAAAACGAGTAAAACGAGTAAAACGAGTAAAACGAGTAAAACGAGTAAAACGAGTAAAACGAGTAAAACTAGTAAAACTAGTAAAACGAGCAAAACGAGTAAAACGAGTAAAACGAGTAAAACGAGTAAAACGAGTAAAACGAGTAAAACCAGTAAAACCAGTAAAACCAGTAAAACCAGTAAAACCAGTAAAACCAGTAAAACCAGTAAAACGAGTAAAACGAGTAAAACGAGTAAAACGAGTAAAACGAGTAAAACGAGTAAAACGAGTAAAACGAGTAAAACGAGTAAAACGAGTAAAACGAGTAAAACGAGTAAAACGAGTAAAACGAGTAAAACGAGTAAAACGAGTAAAACGAGTAAAACGAGTAAAACGAGTAAAACGAGTAAAACGAGTAAAACGAGTAAAACGAGTAATACGAGCAAAACGAGTAAAACGAGTAAAACGAGTAAAACGAGTAAAACGAGTAAAACGAGTAAAACGAGTAAAACGAACGAACGAACGAACGAACGAACGAACGAACGAACAAAGAAACAAACGAACAACCGAACAAACGAACAAACGAACAAACGAACAAACGAACAAACGAACAAACGAACAAACGAACAATCGAACAAACGAACAAACGAACAAACGAACAAACGAACAAACGAACAAACGAACAAACGAACAAACGAACAAACGAACAAACGAACAAACGAACAAACGAACAAACGAACAAACGAACAAACGAACAAACGAACAAACGAACAAACGAACAAACGAACAAACGAACAAACGAACAAACGAACAAACGAGTAAAACTTGTAAAACTAGTAAAACGAGCAAAACGAGTAAAACGAGCAAAACGAGCAAAACGAGTAAAACGAGTAAAACGAGTAAAACCAGTAAAACCAGTAAAACGAGTAAAACGAGTAATACGAGCAAAACGAGTAAAACGAGTAAAACGAGTAAAACGAGTAAAACGAGTAAAACGAGTAAAACGAACGAACGAACGAACGAACAAAGAAACAAACGAACAAACGAACAAACGAACAAACGAACAAACGAACAAACGAACAAACGAACAAACGAACAAACGAACAAACGAACAAACGAACAAACGAACAAACGAACAAACGAACAAACGAACAAACGAACAAACGAACAAACGAACAAACGAACAAACGAACAAACGAACAAACGAACAAACGAACAAACGAACAAACGAACAAACGAACAAACGAACAAACGAACAAACGAACAAACGAACAAACGAACAAACGAACAAACGAACAAACGAACAAACGAACAAACGAACAAACGAACAAACGAACAAACGAACAAAGGAACAAACGAACAAACGAACAAACGAACAAACGAACAAACGAGTAAAACTTGTAAAACTAGTAAAACGAGCAAAACGAGTAAAACGAGCAAAACGAGCAAAAGAGTAAAACGAGTAAAACGAGTAAAACGAGTAAAACGAGTAAAACGAACGAACGAACGAACGAACGAACGAACAAACGAACAAACGAACAAACGAACAAACGAGAAAACGAACAAACGAGTAAAACTAGTAAAACTAGTAAAACGAGCAAAACGAGTAAAACGAGCAAAACGAGCAAAACGAGTAAAACGAGTAAAACGAGTAAAACCAGTAAAACCAGTAAAACCAGTAAAACGAGTAAAACGAGTAATACGAGTAAAACGAGTAAATCGAGTAAAACGAGTGAAACTAGTGAAACGAGTAAAACGAGTAAAACGAGTAAAACGAGTAAAACGAGTAAAACCAGTAAAACCAGTAAAACCAGTAAAACCAGTAAAACGAGTAAAACGAGTAAAACGAGTAAAACGAACGAACGAACGATCGAACGAACGAACGAACGATCGCACGAACGAACGAACGAACGAACGAACGAACGAACGAACGAACGAACGAACAAACGAACAAACGAACAAACGAACAAACGAGAAAACGAACAAACGAGTAAAACTAGTAAAACTAGTAAAACGAGCAAAACGAGTAAAACGAGCAAAACGAGCAAAACGAGTAAAACGAGTAAAACGAGTAAAACCAGTAAAACCAGTAAAACCAGTAAAACGAGTAAAACGAGTAATACGAGTAAAACGAGTAAAACGAGTAAAACGAGTAAAACGAGTAAAACGAGTAAAACGAGTAAAACGAGTAAAACGAGGAAAACGAGTAAATCGAGTAAAACGAGAAAAACGAGTAAAACGAGTAAAACGAACTAACGAACGATCGAACGAACGAACGAACGAACGAACGAACGAACGAACAAACGAACAAACGAACAAACGAACAAACGAACAAACGAACAAACGAGTAAAACTAGTAAAACTAGTAAAACGAGCAAAACGAGTAAAACGAGTAAAACGAGTAAAACGAGTAAAACGAGTAACACGAGTAAAACCAGTAAAACCAGTAAAACCAGTAAAACCAGTAAAACCAGTAAAACCAGTAAAACGAGTAAAACGAGTAAAACGAGTAAAACGAGTAAAACGAGTAAAACGAGTAAAACGAGTAAAACGAGTAAAACGAGTAAAACGAGTAAAACGAGTAAAACGAGTAAAACGAGTAAAACGAGTAAAACGAGTAAAACGAGTAAAACGAGTAAAACGAGTAAAACGAGTAAAACGAGTAAAACGAGTAATACGAGCAAAACGAGTAAAACGAGTAAAACGAGTAAAACGAGTAAAACGAGTAAAACGAGTAAAACGAGTAAAACGAACGAACGAACGAACGAACGAACGAACGAACGAACAAAGAAACAAACGAACAACCGAACAAACGAACAAACGAACAAACGAACAAACGAACAAACGAACAAACGAACAAACGAACAAACGAACAAACGAACAAACGAACAAACGAACAAACGAACAAACGAACAAACGAACAAACGAACAAACGAACAAACGAGTAAAACTTGTAAAACTAGTAAAACGAGCAAAACGAGTAAAACGAGCAAAACGAGCAAAACGAGTAAAACGAGTAAAACGAGTAAAACCAGTAAAACCAGTAAAACGAGTAAAACGAGTAATACGAGCAAAACGAGTAAAACGAGTAAAACGAGTAAAACGAGTAAAACGAGTAAAACGAGTAAAACGAACGAACGAACGAACGAACGATCGAACGAACGAACGAACGAACAAAGAAACAAACGAACAAACGAACAAACGAACAAACGAACAAACGAACAAACGAACAAACGAACAAACGAACAAACGAACAAACGAACAAACGAACAAACGAACAAACGAACAAACGAACAAACGAACAAACGAACAAACGAACAAACGAACAAACGAACAAACGAACAAACGAACAAACGAACAAACGAACAAACGAACAAACGAACAAACGAACAAACGAACAAACGAACAAACGAACAAACGAACAAACGAACAAACGAACAAACGAACAAACGAACAAACGAACAAACGAACAAACGAACAAACGAACAAACGAACAAACGAACAAACGAACAAACGAACAAACGAACAAACGAACAAACGAACAAACGAACAAACGAACAAACGAACAAACGAACAAACGAACAAACGAACAAACGAACAAACGAACAAACGAACAAACGAACAAACGAACAAACGAACAAACGAACAAACGAACAAACGAACAAACGAACAAACGAACAAACGAACAAACGAACAAACGAACAAACGAACAAACGAACAAACGAACAAACGAACAAACGAACAAACGAACAAACGAGTAAAACGAGTGAAACGAGTAAAACGAACGAACGAACGAACGAACGAACGAACGAACGAACGAACGAACGAACGAACGAACGAACGAACAAACGAACAAACGAACAAACGAACAAACGAACAAACGAACAAACGAACAAACGAACAAACGAACAAACGAACAAACGAACAAACGAACAAACGAACAAACGAACAAACGAACAAACGAACAAACGAACAAACGAACAAACGAACAAACGAACAAACGAACAAACGAACAAACGAACAAACGAACAAACGAACAAACGAACAAACGAACAAACGAACAAACGAACAAACGAACAAACGAACAAACGAACAAACGAACAAACGAACAAACGAACAAACGAACAAACGAACAAACGAACAAACGAACAAACGAACAAACGAACAACCGAACAAACGAACAAACGAACAAACGAACAAACGAACAAACGAACAAACGAACAAACGAACAAACGAACAAACGAACAAACGAACAAACGAACAAACGAACAAACGAACAAACGAACAAACGAACAAACGAACAAACGAACAAACGAACAAACGAACAAACGAACAAACGAACAAACGAACAAACGAACAAACGAACAAACGAACAAACGAGTAAAACGAGTGAAACGAGTAAAACGAACGAACGAACGAACGAACGAACGAACGAACGAACGAACAAACGAACAAACGAACAAACGAACAAACGAACAAACGAACAAACGAGTAAAACTTGTAAAACTAGTAAAACGAGCAAAACGAGTAAAACGAGCAAAACGAGCAAAACGAGTAAAACGAGTAAAACGAGTAAAACGAGTAAAACGAGTAAAACGAACGAACGAACGAACGAACGAACGAACGAACGAACAAAGAAACAAACGAACAAACGAACAAACGAACAAACGAACAAACGAACAAACGAACAAACGAACAAACGAACAAACGAACAAACGAACAAACGAACAAACGAACAAACGAACAAACGAACAAACGAACAAACGAACAAACGAACAAACGAACAAACGAACAAACGAACAAACGAACAAACGAACAAACGAACAAACGAACAAACGAACAAACGAACAAACGAACAAACGAACAAACGAACAAACGAACAAACGAACAAACGAACAAACGAACAAACGAGTAAAACGAGTAAAACGAGTAAAACGAGTAAAACGAGTAAAACGAGTAAAACGAGTAAAACGAGTAAAACGAGTAAAACGAGTAAAACGAGTAAAACGAGTAAAACGAGTAAAACGAGTAAAACGAGTAAAACGAGTAAAACGAGTAAAACGAGTAAAACGAGTAAAACGAGTAAAACGAGTAAAACGAGTAAAACGAGTAAAACGAGTAAAACGAGTAAAACGAGTAAAACGAGTAAAACGAGTAAAACGAGTAAAACGAACGAACGAACGATCGAACGAACGAACGAACGATCGCACGAACGAACGAACGAACGAACGAACGAACGAACGAACGAACGAACGAACGAACAAACGAACAAACGAACAAACGAACAAACGAGAAAACGAACAAACGAGTAAAACTAGTAAAACTAGTAAAACGAGCAAAACGAGTAAAACGAGCAAAACGAGCAAAACGAGTAAAACGAGTAAAACGAGTAAAACGAGTAAAACCAGTAAAACCAGTAAAACCAGTAAAACCAGTAAAACGAGTAAAACGAGTAATACGAGTAAAACGAGTAAATCGAGTAAAACGAGTAAAACGAGTAAAACGAGTAATACGAGTAAAACGAGTAAAACGACTAAAACGAGTAAAACGAGTAAAACGAGTAAAACGAGTAAAACGAGTAAAACGAGTAAAACGAGTAAAACGAGTAAAACGAGTAAAACGAGTAAAACGAGTAAAACGAGTAAAACGAGTAAAACGAGTAAAACGAGTAAAACGAGTAAAACGAGTAAAACGAGTAAAACGAGTAAAACGAGTTAAACGAGTAAAACGAGTTAAACGAGTAAAACGAGTAAAACGAGTAAAACGAGTAAAACGAGTAAAACGAGTAAAACGAGTAATACGAGTAATACGAGTAAAACGAGTAAAACGAGTAAAACGAGTAAAACCAGTAAAACCAGTAAAACCAGTAAAACCAGGAAAACCAGTAAAACGAGTAAAACGAGTAAAACGAGTAAAACGAGTAAAACGAACGAACGAACGATCGAACGAACGAACGAACGATCGCACGAACGAACGAACGAACGAACGAACGAACGAACGAACGAACGAACGAACAAACGAACAAACGAACAAACGAACAAACGAGAAAACGAACAAACGAGTAAAACTAGTAAAACTAGTAAAACGAGCAAAACGAGTAAAACGAGCAAAACGAGCAAAACGAGTAAAACGAGTTAAACGAGTAAAACGAGTTAAACGAGTAAAACGAGTAAAACGAACGAACGAACGAACGAACGAACGAACGAACGAACAAAGAAACAAACGAACAAACGAACAAACGAACAAACGAACAAACGAACAAACGAACAAACGAACAAACGAACAAACGAACAAACGAACAAACGAACAAACGAACAAACGAACAAACGAACAAACGAACAAACGAACAAACGAACAAACGAACAAACGAACAAACGAACAAACGAAAAAACGAACAAACGAACAAACGAACAAACGAACAAACGAACAAACGAACAAACGAACAAACGAACAAACGAACAAACGAACAAACGAACAAACGAACAAACGAACAAACGAACAAACGAACAAACGAACAAACGAACAAACGAACAAACGAACAAACGAACAAACGAACAAACGAGTAAAAAGAGTAAAACGAGTAAAACGAGTAAAACGAGTAAAACGAGTAAAACGAGTAAAACGAGTAAAACGAGTAAAACGAGTAAAACGAGTAAAACGAGTAAAACGAGTAAAACGAGTAAAACGAGTAAAACGAGTAAAACGAGTAAAACGAGTAAAACGAGTAAAACGAGTAAAACGAGTAAAACGAGTAAAACCAGTAAAACGAGTAATACGAGTAATACGAGTAAAACGAGTAAAACGAGTAAAACGAGTTAAACGAGTAAAACGAGTAAAACGAGTAAAACGAGTAAAACTAGTAAAACGAGTAAAACGAGTAAAACGAGTTAAACGAGTAAAACGAGTTAAACGAGTAAAACGAGTTAAACGAGTAAAACGAGTTAAACGAGTAAAACGAGTGAAACGAGTGAAACGAGTGAAACGAGTGAAACGAGTGAAACGAGTGAAACTAGTGAAACGAGTAAAACGAGTAAAACGAGTAAAACGAGTAAAACGAGTAAAATGAGTAAAACGAGTAAAACCAGTAAAACCAGTAAAACCAGTAAAACCAGTAAAACGAGTAAAACGAGTAAAACGAGTAAAACGAGTAAAACGAACGAACGAACGATCGAACGAACGAACGAACGATCGCACGAACGAACGAACGAACGAACGAACGAACGAACGAACGAACGAACAAACGAACAAACGAACAAACGAACAAACGAGAAAACGAACAAACGAGTAAAACTAGTAAAACTAGTAAAACGAGCAAAACGAGTAAAACGAGCAAAACGGGCAAAACGAGTAAAACGAGTAAAACGAGTAAAACCAGTAAAACCAGTAAAACCAGTAAAACGAGCAAAACGAGTAAAACGAGTAAAACGAGTAAAACGAGTAAAACGAGTAAAACGAGTAAAACGAGTAAAACGAGTAAAACGAGTAAAACGAGTAAAACGAGGAAAACGAGTAAAACGAGTAAAACGAGTAAAACGAGTAAAACGAGTAAAACGAGTAAAACGAGTAAAACGAGTAAAACGAGTAAAACGAGTAAAACGAGTAAAACGAGTAAAACGAGTAAAACGAGTAAAACGAGTAAAACGAGTAAAACGAGTAAAACGAGTAAAACGAGTAAAACGAGTAAAACGAGTAAAACGAGTAAAACGAGTAAAACGAGTAAAACGAGTAAAACGAGTAAAACGAGTAAAACGAGTAAAACGAGTAAAACGAGTAAAACGAGTAAAACGAGTAAAACGAGTAAAACGAGTAAAACGAGTAAAACGAGTAAAACGAACGAACGAACGATCGAACGAACGAACGAACGATCGCACGAACGAACGAACGAACGAACGAACGAACGAACGAACGAACAAACGAACAAACGAACAAACGAACAAACGAGAAAACGAACAAACGAGTAAAACTAGTAAAACTAGTAAAACGAGCAAAACGAGTAAAACGAGCAAAACGAGCAAAACGAGTAAAACGAGTAAAACGAGTAAAACCAGTAAAACCAGTAAAACCAGTAAAACGAGTAAAACGAGTAATACGAGTAAAACGAGTAAAACGAGTAAAACGAGTAAAACGAGTAAAACGAGTAAAACGAGTAAAACGAGTAAAACGAGTAAAACGAGTAAAACGAGTAAAACGAGTAAAACGAGTAAAACGAGTAAAACGAGTAAAACGAGTAAAACGAGTAATACGAGTAATACGAGTAAAACGAGTAAAACGAGTAAACCGAGTTAAACGAGTAAAACGAGTAAAACGAGTAAAACGAGTAAAACGAGTAAAACTAGTAAAACGAGTAAAACGAGTAAAACGAGTTAAACGAGTAAAACGAGTTAAACGAGTAAAACGAGTTAAACGAGTAAAACGAGTTAAACGAGTAAAACGAGTGAAACGAGTGAAACGCGTGAAACGAGTGAAACTAGTGAAACGAGTAAAACGAGTAAAACGAGTAAAACGAGTAAAACGAGTAAAACCAGTAAAACCAGTAAAACCAGTAAAGCCAGTAAAACGAGTAAAACGAGTAAAACGAGTAAAACGAACGAACGAACGATCGAACGAACGAACGAACGATCGCACGAACGAACGAACGAACGAACGAACGAACGAACGAACGAACGAACAAACGAACAAACGAACAAACGAACAAACGAGAAAACGAACAAACGAGTAAAACTAGTAAAACTAGTAAAACGAGCAAAACGAGTAAAACGAGCAAAACGAGCAAAACGAGTAAAACGAGTAAAACGAGTAAAACCAGTAAAACCAGTAAAACCAGTAAAACGAGTAAAACGAGTAATACGAGTAAAACGAGTAAAACAAGTAAAACGAGTAAAACGAGTAAAACGAGTAAGACGAGTAAAACGAGTAAAACGAGTAAAACGAGGAAAACGAGTAAATCGAGTAAAACGAGTAAAACGAGTAAAACGAGTAAAACGAACTAACGAACGATCGAACGAACGAACGAACGAACGAACGAACGAACGAACAAACGAACAAACGAACAAATGAACAAACGAACAAACGAACAAACGAGTAAAACTAGTAAAACTAGTAAAACGAGCAAAACGAGTAAAACGAGTAAAACGAGTAAAACGAGTAAAACGAGTAAAACGAGTAAAACCAGTAAAACCAGTAAAACCAGTAAAACCAGTAAAACGAGTAAAACGAGTAAAACGAGTAAAACGAGTAAAACGAGTAAAACGAGTAAAACCAGTAAAACGAGTAAAACGAGTAAAACGAGTAAAACGAGTAAAACGACTAAAACGAGTAAAACGAGTAAAACGAGTAAAACGAGTAAAACGAGTAAAACGAGTAAAACGAGTAAAACGAGTAAAACCAGTAAAACCAGTAAAACGAGTAAAACGAGTAATACGAGTAAAACGAGCAAATCGAGTAAAACGAGTAAAACGAGTAAAACGAGTAATACGAGTAAAACGAGTAAAACGAGTAAAACGAGTAAAACGAGTAAAACGAGTAAAACGAGTAAAACGAGTAAAACGAGTAAAACGAGTAAAACGAGTAAAACGAGTAAAACGAGTAAAACGAGTAAAACGAGTAAAACGAGTAAAACGAGTAAAACGAGTAAAACGAGTAAAACGAGTAAAACGAGTAATACGAGTAAAACGAGTAAAACGAGTAAAACGAGTAAAACGAGTAAAACGAGTTAAACGAGTAAAACGAGTTAAACGAGTAAAACGAGTAAAACGAGTAAAACGAGTAAAACGAGTAAAACGAGTAAAACGAGTAAAACGAGTAAAACGAGTAAAACGAGTAAAACGAGTAAAACGAGTAAAACGAGTAAAACGAGTAAAACGAGTAAAACGAGTAAAACCAGTAAAACGAGTAATACGAGTAAAACGAGTAAAACGAGTAAAACGAGTAAAACGAGTAAAACGAGTAAAACGAGTAAAACGAGTAAAACTAGTAAAACGAGTAAAACGAGTAAAACGAGTTAAACGAGTAAAACGAGTTAAACGAGTAAAACGAGTTAAACGAGTAAAACGAGTTAAACGAGTAAAACGAGTGAAACGAGTGAAACGAGTGAAACGAGTGAAACGAGTGAAACGAGTGAAACTAGTGAAACGAGTAAAACGAGTAAAACGAGTAAAACGAGTAAAACGAGTAAAATGAGTAAAACGAGTAAAACCAGTAAAACCAGTAAAACCAGTAAAACCAGTAAAACGAGTAAAACGAGTAAAACGAGTAAAACGAGTAAAACGAACGAACGAACGATCGAACGAACGAACGAACGATCGCACGAACGAACGAACGAACGAACGAACGAACGAACGAACGAACGAACAAACGAACAAACGAACAAACGAACAAACGAGAAAACGAACAAACGAGTAAAACTAGTAAAACTAGTAAAACGAGCAAAACGAGTAAAACGAGCAAAACGGGCAAAACGAGTAAAACGAGTAAAACGAGTAAAACCAGTAAAACCAGTAAAACCAGTAAAACGAGCAAAACGAGTAAAACGAGTAAAACGAGTAAAACGAGTAAAACGAGTAAAACGAGTAAAACGAGTAAAACGAGTAAAACGAGTAAAACGAGTAAAACGAGTAAAACGAGTAAAACGAGGAAAACGAGTAAAACGAGTAAAACGAGTAAAACGAGTAAAACGAGTAAAACGAGTAAAACGAGTAAAACGAGTAAAACGAGTAAAACGAGTAAAACGAGTAAAACGAGTAAAACGAGTAAAACGAGTAAAACGAGTAAAACGAGTAAAACGAGTAAAACGAGTAAAACGAGTTAAAACGAGTAAAACGAGTAAAACGAGTAAAACGAGTAAAACGAGTAAAACGAGTAAAACGAGTAAAACGAGTAAAACGAGTAAAACGAGTAAAACGAGTAAAACGAGTAAAACGAGTAAAACGAGTAAAACGAGTAAAACGAGTAAAACGAACGAACGAACGATCGAACGAACGAACGAACGATCGCACGAACGAACGAACGAACGAACGAACGAACGAACGAACGAACAAACGAACAAACGAACAAACGAACAAACGAGAAAACGAACAAACGAGTAAAACTAGTAAAACTAGTAAAACGAGCAAAACGAGTAAAACGAGCAAAACGAGCAAAACGAGTAAAACGAGTAAAACGAGTAAAACCAGTAAAACCAGTAAAACCAGTAAAACGAGTAAAACGAGTAATACGAGTAAAACGAGTAAAACGAGTAAAACGAGTAAAACGAGTAAAACGAGTAAAACGAGTAAAACGAGTAAAACGAGTAAAACGAGTAAAACGAGTAAAACGAGTAAAACGAGTAAAACGAGTAAAACGAGTAAAACGAGTAATACGAGTAATACGAGTAAAACGAGTAAAACGAGTAAACCGAGTTAAACGAGTAAAACGAGTAAAACGAGTAAAACGAGTAAAACGAGTAAAACTAGTAAAACGAGTAAAACGAGTAAAACGAGTTAAACGAGTAAAACGAGTTAAACGAGTAAAACGAGTTAAACGAGTAAAACGAGTTAAACGAGTAAAACGAGTGAAACGAGTGAAACGCGTGAAACGAGTGAAACTAGTGAAACGAGTAAAACGAGTAAAACGAGTAAAACGAGTAAAACGAGTAAAACCAGTAAAACCAGTAAAACCAGTAAAGCCAGTAAAACGAGTAAAACGAGTAAAACGAGTAAAACGAACGAACGAACGATCGAACGAACGAACGAACGATCGCACGAACGAACGAACGAACGAACGAACGAACGAACGAACGAACGAACAAACGAACAAACGAACAAACGAACAAACGAGAAAACGAACAAACGAGTAAAACTAGTAAAACTAGTAAAACGAGCAAAACGAGTAAAACGAGCAAAACGAGCAAAACGAGTAAAACGAGTAAAACGAGTAAAACCAGTAAAACCAGTAAAACCAGTAAAACCAGTAAAACGAGTAATACGAGTAAAACGAGTAAAACAAGTAAAACGAGTAAAACGAGTAAAACGAGTAAGACGAGTAAAACGAGTAAAACGAGTAAAACGAGTAAATCGAGTAAAACGAGTAAAACGAGTAAAACGAGTAAAACGAACTAACGAACGATCGAACGAACGAACGAACGAACGAACGAACGAACGAACAAACGAACAAACGAACAAATGAACAAACGAACAAACGAACAAACGAGTAAAACTAGTAAAACTAGTAAAACGAGCAAAACGAGTAAAACGAGTAAAACGAGTAAAACGAGTAAAACGAGTAAAACGAGTAAAACCAGTAAAACCAGTAAAACCAGTAAAACCAGTAAAACGAGTAAAACGAGTAAAACGAGTAAAACGAGTAAAACGAGTAAAACGAGTAAAACCAGTAAAACGAGTAAAACGAGTAAAACGAGTAAAACGAGTAAAACGACTAAAACGAGTAAAACGAGTAAAACGAGTAAAACGAGTAAAACGAGTAAAACGAGTAAAACGAGTAAAACGAGTAAAACCAGTAAAACCAGTAAAACGAGTAAAACGAGTAATACGAGTAAAACGAGTAAATCGAGTAAAACGAGTAAAACGAGTAAAACGAGTAATACGAGTAAAACGAGTAAAACGAGTAAAACGAGTAAAACGAGTAAAACGAGTAAAACGAGTAAAACGAGTAAAACGAGTAAAACGAGTAAAACGAGTAAAACGAGTAAAACGAGTAAAACGAGTAAAACGAGTAAAACGAGTAAAACGAGTAAAACGAGTAAAACGAGTAAAACGAGTAAAACGAGTAAAACGAGTAAAACGAGTAATACGAGTAAAACGAGTAAAACGAGTAAAACGAGTAAAACGAGTAAAACGAGTTAAACGAGTAAAACGAGTTAAACGAGTAAAACGAGTAAAACGAGTAAAACGAGTAAAACGAGTAAAACGAGTAATACGAGTAATACGAGTAAAACGAGTAAAACGAGTAAAACGAGTAAAACCAGTAAAACCAGTAAAACCAGTAAAACCAGTAAAACCAGTAAAACGAGTAAAACGAGTAAAACGAGTAAAACGAGTAAAACGAACGAACGAACGATCGAACGAACGAACGAACGATCGCACGAACGAACGAACGAACGAACGAACGAACGAACGAACGAACGAACGAACGAACGAACAAACGAACAAACGAACAAACGAACAAACGAGAAAACGAACAAACGAGTAAAACTAGTAAAACTAGTAAAACGAGCAAAACGAGTAAAACGAGCAAAACGAGCAAAACGAGTAAAACGAGTTAAACGAGTAAAACGAGTTAAACGAGTAAAACGAGTAAAACGAACGAACGAACAAACGAACAAACGAGAAAACGAACAAACGAGTAAAACTAGTAAAACTAGTAAAACGAGCAAAACGAGTAAAACGAGCAAAACGAGCAAAACGAGTAAAACGAGTAAAACGAGTAAAACGAGTAAAACCAGTAAAACCAGTAAAACCAGTAAAACCAGTAAAACGAGTAAAACGAGTAATACGAGTAAAACGAGTAAATCGAGTAAAACGAGTAAAACGAGTAAAACGAGTAATACGAGTAAAACGAGTAAAACGACTAAAACGAGTAAAACGAGTAAAACGAGTAAAACGAGTAAAACGAGTAAAACGAGTAAAACGAGTAAAACGAGTAAAACGAGTAAAACGAGTAAAACGAGTAAAACGAGTAAAACGAGTAAAACGAGTAAAACGAGTAAAACGAGTAAAACGAGTAAAACGAGTAAAACGAGTAAAACGAGTAAAACGAGTTAAACGAGTAAAACGAGTTAAACGAGTAAAACGAGTAAAACGAGTAAAACGAGTAAAACGAGTAAAACGAGTAAAACGAGTAATACGAGTAATACGAGTAAAACGAGTAAAACGAGTAAAACGAGTAAAACCAGTAAAACCAGTAAAACCAGTAAAACCAGGAAAACCAGTAAAACGAGTAAAACGAGTAAAACGAGTAAAACGAGTAAAACGAACGAACGAGCGATCGAACGAACGAACGAACGATCGCACGAACGAACGAACGAACGAACGAACGAACGAACGAACGAACGAACGAACAAACGAACAAACGAACAAACGAACAAACGAGAAAACGAACAAACGAGTAAAACTAGTAAAACTAGTAAAACGAGCAAAACGAGTAAAACGAGCAAAACGAGCAAAACGAGTAAAACGAGTTAAACGAGTAAAACGAGTTAAACGAGTAAAACGAGTAAAACGAACGAACGAACGAACGAACGAACGAACGAACGAACAAAGAAACAAACGAACAAACGAACAAACGAACAAACGAACAAACGAACAAACGAACAAACGAACAAACGAACAAACGAACAAACGAACAAACGAACAAACGAACAAACGAACAAACGAACAAACGAACAAACGAACAAACGAACAAACGAACAAACGAACAAACGAACAAACGAACAAACGAAAAAACGAACAAACGAACAAACGAACAAACGAACAAACGAACAAACGAACAAACGAACAAACGAACAAACGAACAAACGAACAAACGAACAAACGAACAAACGAACAAACGAACAAACGAACAAACGAACAAACGAACAAACGAACAAACGAACAAACGAACAAACGAACAAACGAGTAAAAAGAGTAAAACGAGTAAAACGAGTAAAACGAGTAAAACGAGTAAAACGAGTAAAACGAGTAAAACGAGTAAAACGAGTAAAACGAGTAAAACGAGTAAAACGAGTAAAACGAGTAAAACGAGTAAAACGAGTAAAACGAGTAAAACGAGTAAAACGAGTAAAACGAGTAAAACGAGTAAAACGAGTAAAACGAGTAAAACGAGTAAAACCAGTAAAACGAGTAATACGAGTAATACGAGTAAAACGAGTAAAACGAGTAAAACGAGTTAAACGAGTAAAACGAGTAAAACGAGTAAAACGAGTAAAACTAGTAAAACGAGTAAAACGAGTAAAACGAGTTAAACGAGTAAAACGAGTTAAACGAGTAAAACGAGTTAAACGAGTAAAACGAGTTAAACGAGTAAAACGAGTGAAACGAACGAACGAACGATCGAACGAACGAACGAACGATCGCACGAACGAACGAACGAACGAACGAACGAACGAACGAACGAACGAACAAACGAACAAACGAACAAACGAACAAACGAGAAAACGAACAAACGAGTAAAACTAGTAAAACTAGTAAAACGAGCAAAACGAGTAAAACGAGCAAAACGGGCAAAACGAGTAAAACGAGTAAAACGAGTAAAACCAGTAAAACCAGTAAAACCAGTAAAACGAGCAAAACGAGCAAAACGAGTAAAACGAGTAAAACGAGTAAAACGAGTAAAACGAGTAAAACGAGTAAAACGAGTAAAACGAGTAAAACGAGTAAAACGAGTAAAACGAGTAAAACGAGTAAAACGAGGAAAACGAGTAAAACGAGTAAAACGAGTAAAACGAGTAAAACGAGTAAAACGAGTAAAACGAGTAAAACGAGTAAAACGAGTAAAACGAGTAAAACGAGTAAAACGAGTAAAACGAGTAAAACGAGTAAAACGAGTAAAACGAGTAAAACGAGTAAAACGAGTAAAACGAGTAAAACGAGTAAAACGAGTAAAACGAGTAAAACGAGTAAAACGAGTAAAACGAGTAAAACGAGTAAAACGAGTAAAACGAGTAAAACGAGTAAAACGAGTAAAACGAGTAAAACGAGTAAAACGAGTAAAACGAGTAAAACGAGTAAAACGAGTAAAACGAACGAACGAACGATCGAACGAACGAACGAACGATCGCACGAACGAACGAACGAACGAACGAACGAACGAACGAACGAACAAACGAACAAACGAACAAACGAACAAACGAGAAAACGAACAAACGAGTAAAACTAGTAAAACTAGTAAAACGAGCAAAACGAGTAAAACGAGCAAAACGAGCAAAACGAGTAAAACGAGTAAAACGAGTAAAACCAGTAAAACCAGTAAAACCAGTAAAACGAGTAAAACGAGTAATACGAGTAAAACGAGTAAAACGAGTAAAACGAGTAAAACGAGTAAAACGAGTAAACGAGTAAAACGAGTAAAACGAGTAAAACGAGTAAAACGAGTAAAACGAGTAAAACGAGTAAAACGAGTAAAACGAGTAATACGAGTAATACGAGTAAAACGAGTAAAACGAGTAAACCGAGTTAAACGAGTAAAACGAGTAAAACGAGTAAAACGAGTAAAACGAGTAAAACTAGTAAAACGAGTAAAACGAGTAAAACGAGTTAAACGAGTAAAACGAGTTAAACGAGTAAAACGAGTTAAACGAGTAAAACGAGTTAAACGAGTAAAACGAGTGAAACGAGTGAAACGCGTGAAACGAGTGAAACTAGTGAAACGAGTAAAACGAGTAAAACGAGTAAAACGAGTAAAACGAGTAAAACCAGTAAAACCAGTAAAACCAGTAAAGCCAGTAAAACGAGTAAAACGAGTAAAACGAGTAAAACGAACGAACGAACGATCGAACGAACGAACGAACGATCGCACGAACGAACGAACGAACGAACGAACGAACGAACGAACGAACGAACGAACGAACAAACGAACAAACGAACAAACGAACAAACGAGAAAACGAACAAACGAGTAAAACTAGTAAAACTAGTAAAACGAGCAAAACGAGTAAAACGAGCAAAACGAGCAAAACGAGTAAAACGAGTAAAACGAGTAAAACCAGTAAAACCAGTAAAACCAGTAAAACGAGTAAAACGAGTAATACGAGTAAAACGAGTAAAACAAGTAAAACGAGTAAAACGAGTAAAACGAGTAAGACGAGTAAAACGAGTAAAACGAGTAAAACGAGGAAAACGAGTAAATCGAGTAAAACGAGTAAAACGAGTAAAACGAGTAAAACGAACTAACGAACGATCGAACGAACGAACGAACGAACGAACGAACGAACGAACAAACGAACAAACGAACAAATGAACAAACGAACAAACGAACAAACGAGTAAAACTAGTAAAACTAGTAAAACGAGCAAAACGAGTAAAACGAGTAAAACGAGTAAAACGAGTAAAACGAGTAAAACGAGTAAAACGAGTAAAACCAGTAAAACCAGTAAAACCAGTAAAACCAGTAAAACGAGTAAAACGAGTAAAACGAGTAAAACGAGTAAAACGAGTAAAACGAGTAAAACCAGTAAAACGAGTAAAACGAGTAAAACGAGTAAAACGAGTAAAACGACTAAAACGAGTAAAACCAGTAAAACGAGTAAAACGAGTAAAACGAGTAAAACGAGTAAAACGACTAAAACGAGTAAAACGAGTAAAACGAGTAAAACGAGTAAAACGAGTAAAACGAGTAAAACGAGTAAAACGAGTAAAACCAGTAAAACCAGTAAAACGAGTAAAACGAGTAATACGAGTAAAACGAGTAAATCGAGTAAAACGAGTAAAACGAGTAAAACGAGTAATACGAGTAAAACGAGTAAAACGAGTAAAACGAGTAAAACGAGTAAAACGAGTAAAACGAGTAAAACGAGTAAAACGAGTAAAACGAGTAAAACGAGTAAAACGAGTAAAACGAGTAAAACGAGTAAAACGAGTAAAACGAGTAAAACGAGTAATACGAGTAAAACGAGTAAAACGAGTAAAACGAGTAAAACGAGTAAAACGAGTTAAACGAGTAAAACGAGTTAAACGAGTAAAACGAGTAAAACGAGTAAAACGAGTAAAACGAGTAAAACGAGTAATACGAGTAATACGAGTAAAACGAGTAAAACGAGTAAAACGAGTAAAACCAGTAAAACCAGTAAAACCAGTAAAACCAGTAAAACCAGTAAAACGAGTAAAACGAGTAAAACGAGTAAAACGAGTAAAACGAACGAACGAACGATCGAACGAACGAACGAACGATCGCACGAACGAACGAACGAACGAACGAACGAACGAACGAACGAACGAACGAACGAACGAACGAACAAACGAACAAACGAACAAACGAACAAACGAGAAAACGAACAAACGAGTAAAACTAGTAAAACTAGTAAAACGAGCAAAACGAGTAAAACGAGCAAAACGAGCAAAACGAGTAAAACGAGTTAAACGAGTAAAACGAGTTAAACGAGTAAAACGAGTAAAACGAACGAACGAACGAACGAACGAACGAACGAACGAACAAAGAAACAAACGAACAAACGAACAAACGAACAAACGAACAAACGAACAAACGAACAAACGAACAAACGAACAAACGAACAAACGAACAAACGAACAAACGAACAAACGAACAAACGAACAAACGAACAAACGAACAAACGAACAAACGAACAAACGAACAAACGAACAAACGAACAAACGAACAAACGAACAAACGAACAAACGAACAAACGAACAAACGAACAAACGAACAAACGAAAAAACGAACAAACGAACAAACGAACAAACGAACAAACGAACAAACGAACAAACGAACAAACGAACAAACGAACAAACGAACAAACGAACAAACGAACAAACGAACAAACGAACAAACGAACAAACGAGTAAAACGAGTAAAACGAGTAAAACGAGTAAAACGAGTAAAACGAGTAAAACGAGTAAAACGAGTAAAACGAGTAAAACGAGTAAAACGAGTAAAACGAGTAAAACGAGTAAAACGAGTAAAACGAGTGAAACGAGTGAAACGAGTGAAACGAGTGAAACTAGTGAAACTAGTGAAACGAGTAAAACGAGTAAAACGAGTAAAACGAGTAAAACGAGTAAAATGAGTAAAACGAGTAAAACCAGTAAAACCAGTAAAACCAGTAAAACCAGTAAAACGAGTAAAACGAGTAAAACGAGTAAAACGAGTAAAACGAACGAACGAACGATCGAACGAACGAACGAACGATCGCACGAACGAACGAACGAACGAACGAACGAACGAACGAACGAACGAACAAACGAACAAACGAACAAACGAACAAACGAGAAAACGAACAAACGAGTAAAACTAGTAAAACTAGTAAAACGAGCAAAACGAGTAAAACGAGCAAAACGGGCAAAACGAGTAAAACGAGTAAAACGAGTAAAACGAGTAAAACGAGTAAAACGAGTAAAACCAGTAAAACGAGTAAAACGAGTAATACGAGCAAAACGAGTAAAACGAGTAAAACGAGTAAAACGAGTAAAACGAGTAAAACGAGTAAAACGAGTAAAACGAGTAAAACGAGAAAAACGAGTAAAACGAGTAAAAACGAGTAAAACGAGTAAAACGAGGAAAACGAGTAAAACGAGTAAAACGAGTAAAACGAGTAAAACGAGTAAAACGAGTAAAACGAGTAAAACGAGTAAAACGAGTAAAACGAGTAAAACGAGTAAAACGAGTAAAACGAGTAAAACGAGTAAAACGAGTAAAACGAGTAAAACGAGTAAAACGAGTAAAACGAGTAAAACGAGTAAAACGAGTAAAACGAGTAAAACGAGTAAAACGAGTAAAACGAGTAAAACGAGTAAAACGAGTAAAACGAGTAAAACGAGTAAAACGAGTAAAACGAGTAAAACGAGTAAAACGAGTAAAACGAGTAAAACGAGTAAAACGAGTAAAACGAGTAAAACGAGTAAAACGAGTAAAACGAGTAAAACGAACGAACGAACGATCGAACGAACGAACGAACGATCGCACGAACGAACGAACGAACGAACGAACGAACGAACGAACGAACAAACGAACAAACGAACAAACGAACAAACGAGAAAACGAACAAACGAGTAAAACTAGTAAAACTAGTAAAACGAGCAAAACGAGTAAAACGAGCAAAACGAGCAAAACGAGTAAAACGAGTAAAACGAGTAAAACCAGTAAAACCAGTAAAACCAGTAAAACGAGTAAAACGAGTAATACGAGTAAAACGAGTAAATCGAGTAAAACGAGTAAAACGAGTAAAACGAGTAAAACGAGTAAAACGAGTAAAACGAGTAAAACGAGTAAAACGAGTAAAACGAGTAAAACGAGTAAAACGAGTAAAACGAGTAATACGAGTAATACGAGTAAAACGAGTAAAACGAGTAAACCGAGTTAAACGAGTAAAACGAGTAAAACGAGTAAAACGAGTAAAACGAGTAAAACTAGTAAAACGAGTAAAACGAGTAAAACGAGTTAAACGAGTAAAACGAGTTAAACGAGTAAAACGAGTTAAACGAGTAAAACGAGTTAAACGAGTAAAACGAGTTAAACGAGTAAAACGAGTGAAACGAGTGAAACGCGTGAAACGAGTGAAACTAGTGAAACGAGTAAAACGAGTAAAACGAGTAAAACGAGTAAAACGAGTAAAACCAGTAAAACCAGTAAAACCAGTAAAGCCAGTAAAACGAGTAAAACGAGTAAAACGAGTAAAACGAACGAACGAACGATCGAACGAACGAACGAACGATCGCACGAACGAACGAACGAACGAACGAACGAACGAACGAACGAACGAACAAACGAACAAACGAACAAACGAACAAACGAGAAAACGAACAAACGAGTAAAACTAGTAAAACTAGTAAAACGAGCAAAACGAGTAAAACGAGCAAAACGAGCAAAACGAGTAAAACGAGTAAAACGAGTAAAACCAGTAAAACCAGTAAAACCAGTAAAACGAGTAAAACGAGTAATACGAGTAAAACGAGTAAAACGAGTAAAACAAGTAAAACGAGTAAAACGAGTAAAACGAGTAAAACGAGTAAAACGAGTAAAACGAGTAAAACGAGTAAAACGAGAAAAACGAGTAAAACGAGTAAAACGAGTAAAACGAGTAAAACGAGGAAAACGAGTAAAACGAGTAAAACGAGTAAAACGAGTAAAACGAGTAAAACGAGTAAAACGAGTAAAACGAGTAAAACGAGTAAAACGAGTAAAACGAGTAAAACGAGTAAAACGAGTAAAACGAGTAAAACGAGTAAAACGAGTAAAACGAGTAAAACGAGTAAAACGAGTAAATCGAGTAAAACGAGTAAAACGAGTAAAACGAGTAAAACGAGTAAAACGAGTAAAACGAGTAAAACGAGTAAAACGAGTAAAACGAGTAAAACGAGTAAAACGAGTAAAACGAGTAAAACGAGTAATACGAGTAATACGAGTAAAACGAGTAAAACGAGTAAACCGAGTTAAACGAGTAAAACGAGTAAAACGAGTAAAACGAGTAAAACGAGTAAAACTAGTAAAACGAGTAAAACGAGTAAAACGAGTTAAACGAGTAAAACGAGTTAAACGAGTAAAACGAGTTAAACGAGTAAAACGAGTTAAACGAGTAAAACGAGTTAAACGAGTAAAACGAGTGAAACGAGTGAAACGCGTGAAACGAGTGAAACTAGTGAAACGAGTAAAACGAGTAAAACGAGTAAAACGAGTAAAACGAGTAAAACCAGTAAAACCAGTAAAACCAGTAAAGCCAGTAAAACGAGTAAAACGAGTAAAACGAGTAAAACGAACGAACGAACGATCGAACGAACGAACGAACGATCGCACGAACGAACGAACGAACGAACGAACGAACGAACGAACGAACGAACAAACGAACAAACGAACAAACGAACAAACGAGAAAACGAACAAACGAGTAAAACTAGTAAAACTAGTAAAACGAGCAAAACGAGTAAAACGAGCAAAACGAGCAAAACGAGTAAAACGAGTAAAACGAGTAAAACCAGTAAAACCAGTAAAACCAGTAAAACGAGTAAAACGAGTAATACGAGTAAAACGAGTAAAACGAGTAAAACAAGTAAAACGAGTAAAACGAGTAAAACGAGTAAGACGAGTAAAACGAGTAAAACGAGTAAAACGAGGAAAACGAGTAAATCGAGTAAAACGAGTAAAACGAGTAAAACGAGTAAAACGAACTAACGAACGATCGAACGAACGAACGAACGAACGAACGAACGAACGAACAAACGAACAAACGAACAAATGAACAAACGAACAAACGAACAAACGAGTAAAACTAGTAAAACTAGTAAAACGAGCAAAACGAGTAAAACGAGTAAAACGAGTAAAACGAGTAAAACGAGTAAAACGAGTAAAACCAGTAAAACCAGTAAAACCAGTAAAACCAGTAAAACGAGTAAAACGAGTAAAACGAGTAAAACGAGTAAAACGAGTAAAACGAGTAAAACCAGTAAAACGAGTAAAACGAGTAAAACGAGTAAAACGAGTAAAACGACTAAAACGAGTAAAACGAGTAAAACGAGTAAAACGAGTAAAACGAGTAAAACGAGTAAAACGAGTAAAACGAGTAAAACGAGTAAAACGAACGAACGAACGAACGAACGAACGAAAGAACGAACAAAGAAACAAACGAACAACCGAACAAACGAACAAACGAACAAACGAACAAACGAACAAACGAACAAACGAACAAACGAACAAACGAACAAACGAACAAACGAACAAACGAACAAACGAACAAACGAACAAACGAACAAACGAACAAACGAACAAACGAACAAACGAACAAACGAACAAACGAACAAACGAACAAACGAACAAACGAACAAACGAACAAACGAACAAACGAACAAACGAACAAACGAACAAACGAACAAACGAACAAACGAACAAACGAACAAACGAACAAACGAACAAACGAACAAACGAACAAACGAACAAACGAACAAACGAACAATCGAACAAACGAACAAACGAACAAACGAACAAACGAGTAAAACTTGTAAAACTAGTAAAACGAGCAAAACGAGTAAAACGAGCAAAACGAGCAAAACGAGTAAAACGAGTAAAACGAGTAAAACGAGTAAAACGAGTAAAACGAACGAACGAACGAACGAACGAACGAACGAACGAACAAAGAAACAAACGAACAAACGAACAAACGAACAAACGAACAAACGAAGAAACGAACAAACGAACAAACGAACAAACGAACAAACGAACAAACGAACAAACGAACAAACGAACAAACGAACAAACGAACAAACGAACAAACGAACAAACGAACAAACGAACAAACGAACAAACGAACAAACGAACAAACGAACAAACGAACAAACGAACAAACGAACAAACGAACAAACGAGTAAAACGAGTAAAACGAGTAAAACGAGTAAAACGAGTAAAACGAGTAAAACGAGTAAAACGAGTAAAACGAGTAAAACGAGTAAAACGAGTAAAACGAGTAAAACGAGTAAAACGAGTAAAACGAGTAAAACGAGTAAAACGAGTAAAACGAGTAAAACGAGTAAAACGAGTAAAACGAGTAAAACGAGTAAAACGAGTAAAACGAGTAAAACGAGTAAAACGAGTAAAACGAGTAAAACGAGTAAAACGAGTAAAACGAGTAAAACGAGTAAAACGAGTAAAACGAGTAAAACGAGTAAAACGAGTAAAACGAGTAAAACGAGTAAAACGAGTAAAACGAGTAAAACGAGTAAAACGAGTAAAACGAGTAAAACGAGTAAAACGAGTAAAACGAACGAACGATCGAACGAACGAACGAACGATCGCACGAACGAACGAACGAACGAACGAACGAACGAACGAACGAACGAACGAACGAACAAACGAACAAACGAACAAACGAACAAACGAGAAAACGAACAAACGAGTAAAACTAGTAAAACTAGTAAAACGAGCAAAACGAGTAAAACGAGCAAAACGAGCAAAACGAGTAAAACGAGTAAAACGAGTAAAACCAGTAAAACCAGTAAAACCAGTAAAACGAGTAAAACGAGTAAAACGAGTAATACGAGTAAAACGAGTAAATCGAGTAAATCGATTAAAACGAGTAAAACGAGTAAAACGAGTAAAACGAGTAAAACGAGTAAAACGAGTAAAACGAGTAAAACGAGTAAAACGAGTAAAACGAGTAAAACGAGTAAAACGAGTAAAACGAGTAAAACGAGTAAAACGAGTAAAACGAGTAATACGAGTAATACGAGTAAAACGAGTAAAACGAGTAAAACGAGTTAAACGAGTAAAACGAGTAGAACGAGTAAAACGAGTAAAACTAGTAAAACGAGTAAAACGAGTAAAACGAGTTAAACGAGTTAACCGAGTAAAACGAGTTAAACGAGTAAAACGAGTTGAACGAGTAAAACGAGTGAAACGAGTGAAACGAGTTAAACGAGTAAAACGAGTTAAACGAGTAAAACGAGTGAAACGAGTGAAACGAGTGAAACGAGTGAAACTAGTGAAACGAGTAAAACGAGTAAAACGAGTAAAACGAGTAAAACGAGTAAAACCAGTAAAACCAGTTAAAACGAGTAAAATGAGTAAAACGAGTAAAACGAGTAAAACGAGTAAAACGAGTAAAACGAGTAAAACGAGTAAAACGAGTAAAACGAGTAAAACGAGTAAAACGAGTAAAACGAGTAAAACGAGTAAAACGAACGATCGAACGAACGAACGAAAGAACGAACAAAGAAACAAACGAACAACCGAACAAACGAACAAACGAACAAACGAACAAACGAACAAACGAACAAACGAACAAACGAACAAACGAACAAACGAACAAACGAACAAACGAACAAACGAACAAACGAACAAACGAACAAACGAACAAACGAACAAACGAACAAACGAACAAACGAACAAACGAACAAACGAACAAACGAACAAACGAACAAACGAACAAACTTGTAAAACTTGTAAAACTAGTAAAACGAGCAAAACGAGTAAAACGAGCAAAACGAGCAAAACGAGTAAAACGAGTAAAACGAGTAAAACGAGTAAAACGAGTAAAACGAACGAACGAACGAACGAACGAACGAACGAACGAACGAACAAAGAAACAAACGAACAAACGAACAAACGAACAAACGAACAAACGAACAAACGAACAAACGAACAAACGAACAAACGAACAAACGAACAAACGAACAAACGAACAAACGAACAAACGAACAAACGAACAAACGAACAAACGAACAAACGAACAAAGGAACAAACGAACAAACGAACAAACGAACAAACGAACAAACGAACAAACGAACAAACGAACAAACGAGTAAAACGAGTAAAACGAGTAAAACGAGTAAAACGAGTAAAACGAGTAAAACGAGTAAAACGAGTAAAACGAGTAAAACGAGTAAAACGAGTAAAACGAGTAAAACGAGTAAAACGAGTAAAACGAGTAAAACGAGTAAAACGAGTAAAACGAGTAAAACGAGTAAAACGAGTAAAACGAGTAAAACGAGTAAAACGAGTAAAACGAGTAAAACGAGTAAAACGAGTAAAACGAGTAAAACGAGTAAAACGAGTAAAACGAGTAAAACGAGTAAAACGAGTAAAACGAGTAAAACGAGTAAAACGAGTAAAACGAGTAAAACGAGTAAAACGAGTAAAACGAGTAAAACGAGTAAAACGAGTAAAACGAGTAAAACGAGTAAAACGAGTAAAACGAGTAAAACGAGTAAAACGAGTAAAACGAGTAAAACGAGTAAAATGAGTAAAACGAGTAAAACGAGTAAAACGAGTAAAACGAGTAAAACGAGTAAAACGAGTAAAACGAGTAAAACGAGTAAAACGAACGAACGAACGATCGAACGAACGAACGAACGATCGCACGAACGAACGAACGAACGAACGAACGAACGAACGAACGAACGAACGAACGAACAAACGAACAAACGAACAAACGAACAAACGAACAAACGAGAAAACGAACAAACGAGTAAAACTAGTAAAACTAGTAAAACGAGCAAAACGAGTAAAACGAGCAAAACGAGCAAAACGAGTAAAACGAGTAAAACGAGTAAAACCAGTAAAACCAGTAAAACCAGTAAAACCAGTAAAACGAGTAAAACGAGTAATACGAGTAAAACGAGTAAATCGAGTAAAACGAGTAAAACGAGTAAAACGAGTAAAACGAGTAAAACGAGTAAAACGAGTAAATCGAGTAAAACGAGTAAAACGAGTAAAACGAGTAAAACGAGTAAAACGAGTAAAACGAGTAAAACGAGTAAAACGAGTAAAACGAGTACAACGAGTAAAACGAGTAAAACGAGTAATACGAGTAATACGAGTAAAACGAGTAAAACGAGTAAAACGAGTTAAACGAGTAAAACGAGTAAAACGAGTAAAACGAGTAAAACTAGTAAAACGAGTAAAACGAGTAAAACGAGTTAAACGAGTAAAACGAGTTAAACGAGTAAAACGAGTTAAACGAGTAAAACGAGTTAAACGAGTAAAACGAGTGAAACGAGTGAAACGAGTGAAACTAGTGAAACGAGTAAAACGAGTAAAACGAGTAAAACGAGTAAAACGAGTAAAACCAGTAAAACCAGTAAAACCAGTAAAACCAGTAAAACCAGTAAAACGAGTAAAACGAGTAAAACGAGTAAAACGAACGAACGAACGATCGAACGAACGAACGAACGATCGCACGAACGAACGAACGAACGAACGAACGAACGAACGAACGAACGAACAAACGAACAAACGAACAAACGAACAAACGGGAAAACGAACAAACGAGTAAAACTAGTAAAACTAGTAAAACGAGCAAAACGAGTAAAACGAGCAAAACGAGCAAAACGAGTAAAACGAGTAAAACGAGTAAAACCAGTAAAACCAGTAAAACCAGTAAAACGAGTAAAACGAGTAATACGAGTAAAACGAGTAAAACGAGTAAAACGAGTAAAACGAGTAAAACGAGTAAAACGAGTAAAACGAGGAAAACGAGTAATTCGAGTAAAACGAGAAAAACGAGTAAAACGAGTAAAACGAACTAACGAACGATCGAACGAACGAACGAACGAACGAACGAACGAACGAACAAACGAACAAACGAACAAACGAACAAACGAACAAACGAACAAACGAACAAACGAGTAAAACTAGTAAAACTAGTAAAACGAGCAAAACGAGTAAAACGAGTAAAACGAGTAAAACGAGTAAAACGAGTAAAACGAGTAAAACGAGTAAAACCAGTAAAACCAGTAAAACCAGTAAAACCAGTAAAACCAGTAAAACCAGTAAAACCAGTAAAACGAGTAAAACGAGTAAAACGAGTAAAACGAGTAAAACGAGTAAAACGAGTAAAACGAGTAAAACGAGTAAAACGAGTAAAACGAGTAAAACGAGTAAAACGAGTAAAACGAGTAAAACGAGTAATACGAGCAAAACGAGTAAAACGAGTAAAACGAGTAAAACGAGTAAAACGAGTAAAACGAACGAACGAACGAACGAACGAACGAACGAACGAACAAAGAAACAAACGAACAACCGAACAAACGAACAAACGAACAAACGAACAAACGAACAAACGAACAAACGAACAAACGAACAAACGAACAAACGAACAAACGAACAAACGAACAAACGAACAAACGAACAAACGAACAAACGAACAAACGAACAAACGAACAAACGAACAAACGAACAAACGAACAAACGAACAAACGAACAAACGAACAAACGAACAAACGAACAAACGAACAAACGAACAAACGAACAAACGAACAAACGAACAAACGATCAAACGAACAAACGAACAAACGAACAAACGAACAAACGAACAAACGAACAAACGAACAAACGAACAAACGAACAAACGAGTAAAACTTGTAAAACTAGTAAAACGAGCAAAACGAGTAAAACGAGCAAAACGAGCAAAACGAGTAAAACGAGTAAAACCAGTAAAACCAGTAAAACGAGTAAAACGAGTAATACGAGCAAAACGAGTAAAACGAGTAAAACGAGTAAAACGAGTAAAACGAGTAAAACGAGTAAAACGAACGAACGAACGAACGAACGATCGAACGAACGAACGAACGAACAAACGAACAAACGAACAAACGAACAAACGAACAAACGAACAAACGAACAAACGAACAAACGAACAAACGAACAAACGAACAAACGAACAAACGAACAAACGAACAAACGAACA
>NW_027485171.1:0-7500 GCF_050908995.1 Andrena cerasifolii | reverse complement strand
TAAAACGAGTAAAACGAGTAAAACGAACGAACGAACGATCGAACGAACGAACGAACGAACGAACAAAGAAACAAACGAACAAACGAACAAACGAACAAACGAACAAACGAACAAACGAACAAACGAACAAACGAACAAACGAACAAACGAACAAACGAACAAACGAACAAACGAACAAACGAACAAACGAACAAACGAACAAACGAACAAACGAACAAACGAACAAACGAACAAACGAACAAACGAACAAACGAACAAACGAGTAAAACGAGTAAAACGAGTAAAACGAGTAAAACGAGTAAAACGAGTAAAACGAGTAAAACGAGTAAAACGAGTAAAACGAGTAAAACGAGTAAAACGAGTAAAACGAGTAAAACGAGTAAAACGAGTAAAACGAGTAAAACGAGTAAAACGAGTAAAACGAGTAAAACGAGTAAAACGAGTAAAACGAGTAAAACGAGTAAAACGAGTAAAACGAGTAAAACGAGTAAAACGAGTAAAACGAGTAAAACGAGTAAAACGAACGAACGAACGATCGAACGAACGAACGAACGATCGCACGAACGAACGAACGAACGAACGAACGAACGAACGAACGAACGAACGAACGAACGAACAAACGAACAAACGAACAAACGAACAAACGAGAAAACGAACAAACGAGTAAAACTAGTAAAACTAGTAAAACGAGCAAAACGAGTAAAACGAGCAAAACGAGCAAAACGAGTAAAACGAGTAAAACGAGTAAAACGAGTAAAACCAGTAAAACCAGTAAAACCAGTAAAACGAGTAAAACGAGTAAAACGAGTAAAACGAGTAATACGAGTAATACGAGTAAAACGAGTAAATCGAGTAAAACGAGTAAAACGAGTAAAACGAGTAAAACGAGTAAAACGAGTAAAACGAGTAAAACGAGTAAAACGAGTAAAACGAGTAAAACGAGTAAAACGAGTAAAACGAGTAAAACGAGTAAAACGAGTAAAACGAGTAAAACGAGTAAAACGAGTAAAACGAGTAAAACGAGTAAAACGAGTAAAACGAGTAAAACGAGTAATACGAGTAATACGAGTAAAACGAGTAAAACGAGTAAAACGAGTTAAACGAGTAAAACGAGTAAAACGAGTAAAACGAGTAAAACTAGTAAAACGAGTAAAACGAGTAAAACGAGTTAAACGAGTAAAACGAGTTAAACGAGTAAAACGAGTTAAACGAGTAAAACGAGTTAAACGAGTAAAACGAGTGAAACGAGTGAAACGAGTGAAACGAGTGAAACTAGTGAAACGAGTAAAACGAGTAAAACGAGTAAAACGAGTAAAACGAGTAAAACCAGTAAAACCAGTAAAACCAGTAAAACCAGTAAAACGAGTAAAACGAGTAAAACGAGTAAAACGAACGAACGAACGAACGATCGAACGAACGAACGAACGATCGCACGAACGAACGAACGAACGAACGAACGAACGAACGAACGAACGAACGAACGAACAAACGAACAAACGAACAAACGAACAAACGAGAAAACGAACAAACGAGTAAAACTAGTAAAACTAGTAAAACTAGTAAAACGAGCAAAACGAGTAAAACGAGCAAAACGAGCAAAACGAGTAAAACGAGTAAAACGAGTAAAACCAGTAAAACCAGTAAAACCAGTAAAACGAGTAAAACGAGTAATACGAGTAAAACGAGTAAAACGAGTAAAACGAGTAAAACGAGTAAAACGAGTAAAACGAGTAAAACGAGTAAAACGAGGAAAACGAGGAAAACGAGTAAATCGAGTAAAACGAGAAAAACGAGTAAAACGAGTAAAACGAGTAAAACGAGTAATACGAGCAAAACGAGTAAAACGAGTAAAACGAGTAAAACGAGTAAAACGAGTAAAACGAGTAAAACGAGTAAAACGAGTAAAACGAGTAAAACGAACGAACGAACGAACGAACGAACGAACGAACGAACAAAGAAACAAACGAACAACCGAACAAACGAACAAACGAACAAACGAACAAACGAACAAACGAACAAACGAACAAACGAACAAACGAACAAACGAACAAACGAACAAACGAACAAACGAACAAACGAACAAACGAACAAACGAACAAACGAACAAACGAACAAACGAGTAAAACTTGTAAAACTAGTAAAACGAGCAAAACGAGTAAAACGAGCAAAACGAGCAAAACGAGTAAAACGAGTAAAACGAGTAAAACCAGTAAAACCAGTAAAACGAGTAAAACGAGTAATACGAGCAAAACGAGTAAAACGAGTAAAACGAGTAAAACGAGTAAAACGAGTAAAACGAGTAAAACGAACGAACGAACGAACGAACGATCGAACGAACGAACGAACGAACAAAGAAACAAACGAACAAACGAACAAACGAACAAACGAACAAACGAACAAACGAACAAACGAACAAACGAACAAACGAACAAACGAACAAACGAACAAACGAACAAACGAACAAACGAACAAACGAACAAACGAACAAACGAACAAACGAACAAACGAACAAACGAACAAACGAACAAACGAACAAACGAACAAACGAACAAACGAACAAACGAACAAACGAACAAACGAACAAACGAACAAACGAACAAACGAACAAACGAACAAACGAACAAACGAACAAACGAACAAACGAACAAACGAACAAACGAACAAACGAACAAACGAACAAACGAACAAACGAACAAACGAACAAACGAACAAACGAACAAACGAACAAACGAACAAACGAACAAACGAACAAACGAACAAACGAACAAACGAACAAACGAACAAACGAACAAACGAACAAACGAGTAAAACGAGTAAAACGAGTAAAACGAGTAAAACGAGTAAAACGAGTAAAACGAGTAAAACGAGTAAAACGAGTAAAACGAGTAAAACGAGTAAAACGAGTAAAACGAGTAAAACGAGTAAAACGAGTAAAACGAGTAAAACGAGTAAAACGAGTAAAACGAGTAAAACGAGTAAAACGAGTAAAACGAGTAAAACGAGTAAAACGAGTAAAACGAGTAAAACGAGTAAAACGAGTAAAACGAGTAAAACGAGTAAAACGAGTAAAACGAGTAAAACGAGTAAAACGAGTAAAACGAGTAAAACGAGTAAAACGAGTAAAACGAGTAAAACGAGTAAAACGAGTAAAACGAGTAAAACGAGTAAAACGAGTAAAACGAGTAAAACGAGTAAAACGAGTAAAACGAGTAAAACGAGTAAAACGAGTAAAACGAACGATCGAACGATCGAACGAACGAATGAACGATCGCACGAACGAACGAACGAACGAACGAACGAACGAACGAACGAACGAACGAACGAACAAACGAACAAACGAACAAACGAACAAACGAGAAAACGAACAAACGAGTAAAACTAGTAAAACTAGTAAAACGAGCAAAACGAGTAAAACGAGCAAAACGAGCAAAACGAGTAAAACGAGTAAAACGAGTAAAACCAGTAAAACCAGTAAAACCAGTAAAACGAGTAAAACGAGTAATACGAGTAATACGAGTAAAACGAGTAAATCGAGTAAAACGAGTAAAACGAGTAAAACGAGTAAAACGAGTAAAACGAGTAAAACGAGTAAAACGAGTAAAACGAGTAAAACGAGTAAAACGAGTAAAACGAGTAAAACGAGTAAAACGAGTAAAACGAGTAAAACGAGTAAAACGAGTAAAACGAGTAAAACGAGTAAAACGAGTAAAACGAGTAAAACGAGTAAAACGAGTAATACGAGTAATACGAGTAAAACGAGTAAAACGAGTAAAACGAGTTAAACGAGTAAAACGAGTAAAACGAGTAAAACGAGTAAAACTAGTAAAACGAGTAAAACGAGTAAAACGAGTTAAACGAGTAAAACGAGTTAAACGAGTAAAACGAGTTAAACGAGTAAAACGAGTGAAACGAGTGAAACGAGTGAAACGAGTGAAACTAGTGAAACGAGTAAAACGAGTAAAACGAGTAAAACGAGTAAAACGAGTAAAACCAGTAAAACCAGTAAAACCAGTAAAACCAGTAAAACGAGTAAAACGAGTAAAACGAGTAAAACGAACGAACGAACGATCGAACGAACGAACGAACGATCGCACGAACGAACGAACGAACGAACGAACGAACGAACGAACGAACGAACGAACGAACAAACGAACAAACGAACAAACGAACAAACGAGAAAACGAACAAACGAGTAAAACTAGTAAAACTAGTAAAACGAGCAAAACGAGTAAAACGAGCAAAACGAGCAAAACGAGTAAAACGAGTAAAACGAGTAAAACCAGTAAAACCAGTAAAACCAGTAAAACGAGTAAAACGAGTAATACGAGTAAAACGAGTAAAACGAGTAAAACGAGTAAAACGAGTAAAACGAGTAAAACGAGTAAAACGAGGAAAACGAGGAAAACGAGTAAATCGAGTAAAACGAGAAAAAACGAGTAAAACGAGTAAAACGAGTAAAACGAGTAATACGAGCAAAACGAGTAAAACGAGTAAAACGAGTAAAACGAGTAAAACGAGTAAAACGAGTAAAACGAGTAAAACGAACGAACGAACGAACGAACGAACGAACGAACGAACAAAGAAACAAACGAACAACCGAACAAACGAACAAACGAACAAACGAACAAACGAACAAACGAACAAACGAACAAACGAACAAACGAACAAACGAACAAACGAACAAACGAACAAACGAACAAACGAACAAACGAACAAACGAACAAACGAACAAACGAACAAACGAACAAACGAACAAACGAACAAACGAACAAACGAACAAACGAACAAACGAACAAACGAACAAACGAACAAACGAACAAACGAACAAACGAACAAACGAACAAACGAACAAACGAACAAACGAACAAACGAACAAACGAACAAACTAACAAACGAACAAACGAACAAACGAGTAAAACTTGTAAAACTAGTAAAACGAGCAAAACGAGTAAAACGAGCAAAACGAGCAAAACGAGTAAAACGAGTAAAACGAGTAAAACCAGTAAAACCAGTAAAACTAGTAAAACGAGTAATACGAGCAAAACGAGTAAAACGAGTAAAACGAGTAAAACGAGTAAAACGAGTAAAACGAGTAAAACGAACGAACGAACGAACGAACGATCGAACGAACGAACGAACGAACAAAGAAACAAACGAACAAACGAACAAACGAACAAACGAACAAACGAACAAACGAACAAACGAACAAACGAACAAACGAACAAACGAACAAACGAACAAACGAACAAACGAACAAACGAACAAACGAACAAACGAACAAACGAACAAACGAACAAACGAACAAACGAACAAACGAACAAACGAACAAACGAACAAACGAACAAACGAACAAACGAACAAACGAACAAACGAACAAACGAACAAACGAACAAACGAACAAACGAACAAACGAACAAACGAACAAACGAACAAACGAACAAACGAACAAACGAACAAACGAACAAACGAACAAACGAACAAACGAACAAACGAACAAACGAACAAACGAACAAACGAACAAACGAACAAACGAACAAACGAACAAACGAACAAACGAACAAACGAACAAACGAACAAACGAACAAACGAACAAACGAACAAACGAACAAACGAACAAACGAACAAACGAACAAACGAACAAACGAACAAACGAACAAACGAACAAACGAACAAACGAACAAACGAACAAACGAACAAACGAACAAACGAACAAACGAACAAACGAACAAACGAACAAACGAACAAACGAACAAACGAACAAACGAACAAACGAACAAACGAACAAACGAACAAACGAACAAACGAACAAACGAACAAACGAACAAAACGAGTAAAACGAGTAAAACGAGTAAAACGAGTAAAACGAGTAAAACGAGTAAAACGAGTAAAACGAGTAAAACGAGTAAAACGAGTAAAACGAGTAAAACGAGTAAAACGAGTAAAACGAGTAAAACGAGTAAAACGAGTAAAACGAGTAAAACGAGTAAAACGAGTAAAACGAGTAAAACGAGTAAAACGAGTAAAACGAGTAAAACGAGTAAAACGAGTAAAACGAGTAAAACGAACGAACGAACGATCGAACGAACGAACGAACGAACGAACAAAGAAACAAACGAACAAACGAACAAACGAACAAACGAACAAACGAACAAACGAACAAACGAACAAAGGAACAAACGAACAAACGAACAAACGAACAAACGAACAAACGAACAAACGAACAAACGAACAAACGAACAAACGAACAAACGAACAAACGAACAAACGAACAAACGAGTAAAACGAGTAAAACGAGTAAAACGAGTAAAACGAGTAAAACGAGTAAAACGAGTAAAACGAGTAAAACGAGTAAACGAGTAAAACGAGTAAAACGAGTAAAACGAGTAAAACGAGTAAAACGAGTAAAACGAGTAAAACGAGTAAAACGAGTAAAACGAGTAAAACGAGTAAAACGAGTAAAACGAGTAAAACGAGTAAAACGAGTAAAACGAGTAAAACGAACGAACGAACGATCGAACGAACGAACGAACGATCGCACGAACGAACGAACGAACGAACGAACGAACGAACGAACGAACGAACGAACGAACGAACAAACGAACAAACGAACAAACGAACAAACGAGAAAACGAACAAACGAGTAAAACTAGTAAAACTAGTAAAACGAGCAAAACGAGTAAAACGAGCAAAACGAGCAAAACGAGTAAAACGAGTAAAACGAGTAAAACCAGTAAAACCAGTAAAACCAGTAAAACGAGTAAAACGAGTAATACGAGTAATACGAGTAAAACGAGTAAATCGAGTAAAACGAGTAAAACGAGTAAAACGAGTAAAACGAGTAAAACGAGTAAAACGAGTAAAACGAGTAAAACGAGTAAAACGAGTAAAACGAGTAAAACGAGTAAAACGAGTAAAACGAGTAAAACGAGTAAAACGAGTAAAACGAGTAAAACGAGTAAAACGAGTAAAACGAGTAAAACGAGTAAAACGAGTAAAACGAGTAAAACGAGTAAAACGAGTAAAACGAGTAAAACGAGTAAAACGAGTAAAACGAGTAAAACGAGTAAAACGAGTAAAACGAGTAAAACGAGTAAAACGAGTAATACGAGTAATACGAGTAAAACGAGTAAAACGAGTAAAACGAGTTAAACGAGTAAAACGAGTAAAACGAGTAAAACGAGTAAAACTAGTAAAACGAGTAAAACGAGTAAAACGAGTTAAACGAGTAAAACGAGTTAAACGAGTAAAACGAGTTAAACGAGTAAAACGAGTTAAACGAGTGAAACGAGTAAAACCAGTAAAACCAGTAAAACCAGTAAAACCAGTAAAACGAGTAAAACGAGTAAAACGAGTAAAACGAACGAACGAACGATCGAACGAACGAACGAACGAACGAACGAACGAACGAACAAACGAACAAACGAACAAACGAACAAACGAGAAAACGAACAAACGAGTAAAACTAGTAAAACTAGTAAAACTAGTAAAACGAGCAAAACG
>NW_027485170.1:0-49907 GCF_050908995.1 Andrena cerasifolii | reverse complement strand
ATCAAAGAGCATGAAGTGGCGCAGATGTTTCGAGACAGTGACTGTTTAACGAAGAGACGCAGAATTTTCGAACGCCTCTTGAAAGGCCTGTGCCTCTTATTGGCAACTTTAAGGCGATGCCTTTGAAGCTGAAATTTAGTATACCTCTTTCCACTTCATGTTCTCCTGATATATTTGCCAAAATCTGGCGAAAATTATCAGAATGCACAAAATTGGGCTTTGTAACAGGAGAACATGCCGTCGAAAGAGATGGCACAATGTAACGTCTCCGGAGAGCAAATCAAAGAGCGAGAAGTGGCGCAGACGTTTCCAGACTGTGACTGTTTAACGAAGAGACGCAGAATTTTCGAACGCCTCTTGAAAGGCCTCCGCTTCTAATTTGCAACTTTAAGGATATGCCTTTGAAGCTGAACTTTAGTATACCTCTTTCCACTTCATGTTCCCCTGATATATTGGCCAAAATCTGGCGAAAATTATCAGAATGCACAAAATTGGGCTTTGTAACAGGAGAACATTCTGTCGAAAGAGATGGCACAAAGTAACGTCTCCGGAGAGCAAATCAAAGAGCGAGAAGTGGCGCAGTCGTTTCGAGACTGTGACTGTTTAACGAAGAGACGCAGAATTTTCGAACGCCGCGTGAAAGGCCTGCACCTCTTACTTGCAACTTTAAGGCGATGCCTATGAATCTCAAATTTAGTATACCTCTTTCCACTTCATGTTCTCCTGAATTATTGGCCAAAATTTGTGCAAAAATTTTCATATTGCACAAAATTGGGCTTTGTAACAGGAGAACATGCCGTCGGAAGAGATGGCACAAAGTAACGGCTCCGGAGAGCAAATCAAAGAGCAAGAAGTGGCGCAGATGTTTCGAGACAGTGACTCTTTAACGAAGAGACGCAGAATTTTCGAACGCCTCTTGAAAGGCCTGTGCCTCTTATTGGCAACTTTAAGGCGATGCCTTTGAAGCTGAAATTTAGTATACCTCTTTCCACTTCATGTTCTCCTGATATATTGGCCAAAATCTGGCGAAAATTATCAGAATGCACAAAATTGGGCTTTGTAACAGGAGAACATGCCGTCGAAAGAGATGGCACAAAGTAACGTCTCCGGAGAGCAAATCAAAGAGCGAGAAGTGGGGCAGTCGTTTCGAGACTGTGACTGTTTAACGAAGAGACGCAGAATTTTCGAACGCCGCTTGAAAGGCCTGCACCTCTTACTTGCAACTTTAAGGCGATGCCTATGAATCTCAAATTTAGTATACCTCTTTCCACTTCATGTTCTCCTGATATATTGGCCAAAATTTGTGCAAAAATTTTCATATTGCACAAAATTGGGCTTTGTAACAGGAGAACATGCCGTCGAAAGAGATGGCACAAAGTAACGGCTCCGGAGAGCAAATCAAAGAGCAAGAAGTGGCGCAGATGTTTCGAGACAGTGACTCTTTAACGAAGAGACGCAGAATTTTCGAACGCCTCTTGAAAGGCCTGTGCCTCTTATTGGCAACTTTAAGGCGATGCCTTTGAAGCTGAAATTTAGTATACCTCTTTCCACTTCATGTTCTCCTGATATATTGGCCAAAATCTGGCGAAAATTATCAGAATGCACAAAATTGGGCTTTGTAACAGGAGAACATGCCGTCGAAAGAGATGGCACAAAGTAACGTCTCCGGAGAGCAAATCAAAGAGCGAGAAGTGGCGCAGACGTTTCCAGACTGTGACTGTTTAACGAAGAGACGCAGAATTTTCGAACGCCTCTTGAAAGGCCTCCGTCTCTAATTTGCAACTTTAAGGATATGCCTTTGAGGCTGAAATTTAGTATACCTCTTTCCACTTCATGTTCTCCTGATATATTGGCCAAAATCTGGCGAAAATTATCAGAATGCACAAAATTGGGCTTTGTAACAGGAGAACATGCCGTCGAAAGAGATGGCACAAAGTAACGTCTCCGGAGAGCAAATCAAAGAGCGAGAAGTGGCGCAGTCGTTTCGAGACTGTGACTGTTTAACGAAGAGACGCAGAATTTTCGAACGCCGCGTGAAAGGCCTGCACCTCTTACTTGCAACTTTAAGGCGATGCCTATGAATCTCAAATTTAGTATACCTCTTTCCACTTCATGTTCTCCTGAATTATTGGCCAAAATTTGTGCAAAAATTTTCATATTGCACAAAATTGGGCTTTGTAACAGGAGAACATGCCGTCGGAAGAGATGGCACAAAGTAACGGCTCCGGAGAGCAAATCAAAGAGCAAGAAGTGGCGCAGATGTTTCGAGACAGTGACTCTTTAACGAAGAGACGCAGAATTTTCGAACGCCTCTTGAAAGGCCTGTGCCTCTTATTGGCAACTTTAAGGCGATGCCTTTGAAGCTGAAATTTAGTATACCTCTTTCCACTTCATGTTCTCCTGATATATTGGCCAAAATCTGGCGAAAATTATCAGAATGCACAAAATTGGGCTTTGTAACAGGAGAACATGCCGTCGAAAGAGATGGCACAAAGTAACGGCTCCGGAGAGCAAATCAAAGAGCAAGAAGTGGCGCAGATGTTTCGAGACAGTGACTGTTTAACTAAGAGACGCAGAATTTTCGAACGCCTCTTGAAAGGCCTGTGCCTCTTATTGGCAACTTTAAGGCGATGCCTTTGAAGCTGAAATTTAGTATACCTCTTTCCACTTCATGTTCTCCTGATATATTTGCCAAAATCTGGCGAAAATTATCAGAATGCACAAAATTGGGCTTTGTAACAGGAGAACATGCCGTCGAAAGAGATGGCACAAAGTAACGGCTCCGGAGAGCAAATCAAAGAGCAAGAAGTGGCGCAGATGTTTCGAGACAGTGACTGTTTAACGAAGAGACGCAGAATTTTCGAACGCCTCTTGAAAGGCCTGTGCCTCTTATTGGCAACTTTAAGGCGATGCCTTTGAAGCTGAAATTTAGTATGCCTCTTTCCACTTCATGTTCTCCTGATATATTTGCCCAAATCTGGCGAAAATTATCAGAATGCAACAAAATTGGGCTTTGTAACAGGAGAACATGCCGTCGAAAGAGATGGCACAAAGTAACGGCTCCGGAGAGCAAATCAAAGAGCATGAAGTGGCGCAGATGTTTCGAGACAGTGACTGTTTAACGAAGAGACGCAGAATTTTCGAACGCCTCTTGAAAGGCCTGTGCCTCTTATTGGCAACTTTAAGGCGATGCTTTGAAGCTGAAATTTAGTATACCCTCTTTCCACTTCATGTTCTCCTGATATATTTGCCAAAATCTGGCGAAAATTATCAGAATGCACAAAATTGGGCTTTGTAACAGGAGAACATGCCGTCGAAAGAGATGGCACAAAGTAACGTCTCCGGAGAGCAAATCAAAGAGCGAGAAGTGGCGCAGACGTTTCCAGACTGTGACTGTTTAACGAAGAGACGCAGAATTTTCGAACGCCTCTTGAAAGGCCTCCGCTTCTAATTTGCAACTTTAAGGATATGCCTTTGAAGCTGAACTTTAGTATACCTCTTTCCACTTCATGTTCCCCTGATATATTGGCCAAAATCTGGCGAAAATTATCAGAATGCACAAAATTGGGCTTTGTAACAGGAGAACATTCTGTCGAAAGAGATGGCACAAAGTAACGTCTCCGGAGAGCAAATCAAAGAGCGAGAAGTGGCGCAGTCGTTTCGAGACTGTGACTGTTTAACGAAGAGACGCAGAATTTTCGAACGCCGCTTGAAAGGCCTGCACCTCTTACTTGCAACTTTAAGGCGATGCCTATGAATCTCAAATTTAGTATACCTCTTTCCACTTCATGTTCTCCTGATTTATTGGCCAAAATTTGTGCAAAAATTTTCATATTGCACAAAATTGGGCTTTGTAACAGGAGAACATGCCGTCGAAAGAGATGGCACAAAGTAACGGCTCCGGAGAGCAAATCAAAGAGCAAGAAGTGGCGCAGATGTTTCGAGACAGTGACTCTTTAACGAAGAGACGCAGAATTTTCGAACGCCTCTTGAAAGGCCTGTGCCTCTTATTGGCAACTTTAAGGCGATGCCTTTGAAGCTGAAATTTAGTATACCTCTTTCCACTTCATGTTCTCCTGATATATTGGCCAAAATCTGGCGAAAATTATCAGAATGCACAAAATTGGGCTTTGTAACAGGAGAACATTCTGTCGAAAGAGATGGCACAAAGTAACGTCTCCGGAGAGCAAATCAAAGAGCGAGAAGTGGCGCAGTCGTTTCGAGACTGTGACTGTTTAACGAAGAGACGCAGAATTTTCGAACGCCGCGTGAAAGGCCTGCACCTCTTACTTGCAACTTTAAGGCGATGCCTATGAATCTCAAATTTAGTATACCTCTTTCCACTTCATGTTCTCCTGAATTATTGGCCAAAATTTGTGCAAAAATTTTCATATTGCACAAAATTGGGCTTTGTAACAGGAGAACATGCCGTCGGAAGAGATGGCACAAAGTAACGGCTCCGGAGAGCAAATCAAAGAGCAAGAAGTGGCGCAGATGTTTCGAGACAGTGACTCTTTAACGAAGAGACGCAGAATTTTCGAACGCCTCTTGAAAGGCCTGTGCCTCTTATTGGCAACTTTAAGGCGATGCCTTTGAAGCTGAAATTTAGTATACCTCTTTCCACTTCATGTTCTCCTGATATATTGGCCAAAATCTGGCGAAAATTATCAGAATGCACAAAATTGGGCTTTGTAACAGGAGAACATGCCGTCGAAAGAGATGGCACAAAGTAACGTCTCCGGAGAGCAAATCAAAGAGCGAGAAGTGGGGCAGTCGTTTCGAGACTGTGACTGTTTAACGAAGAGACGCAGAATTTTCGAACGCCGCTTGAAAGGCCTGCACCTCTTACTTGCAACTTTAAGGCGATGCCTATGAATCTCAAATTTAGTATACCTCTTTCCACTTCATGTTCTCCTGATATATTGGCCAAAATTTGTGCAAAAATTTTCATATTGCACAAAATTGGGCTTTGTAACAGGAGAACATGCCGTCGAAAGAGATGGCACAAAGTAACGGCTCCGGAGAGCAAATCAAAGAGCAAGAAGTGGCGCAGATGTTTCGAGACAGTGACTCTTTAACGAAGAGACGCAGAATTTTCGAACGCCTCTTGAAAGGCCTGTGCCTCTTATTGGCAACTTTAAGGCGATGCCTTTGAAGCTGAAATTTAGTATACCTCTTTCCACTTCATGTTCTCCTGATATATTGGCCAAAATCTGGCGAAAATTATCAGAATGCACAAAATTGGGCTTTGTAACAGGAGAACATGCCGTCGAAAGAGATGGCACAAAGTAACGTCTCCGGAGAGCAAATCAAAGAGCGAGAAGTGGCGCAGACGTTTCCAGACTGTGACTGTTTAACGAAGAGACGCAGAATTTTCGAACGCCTCTTGAAAGGCCTCCGTCTCTAATTTGCAACTTTAAGGATATGCCTTTGAGGCTGAAATTTAGTATACCTCTTTCCACTTCATGTTCTCCTGATATATTGGCCAAAATCTGGCGAAAATTATCAGAATGCACAAAATTGGGCTTTGTAACAGGAGAACATGCCGTCGAAAGAGATGGCACAAAGTAACGTCTCCGGAGAGCAAATCAAAGAGCGAGAAGTGGCGCAGTCGTTTCGAGACTGTGACTGTTTAACGAAGAGACGCAGAATTTTCGAACGCCGCGTGAAAGGCCTGCACCTCTTACTTGCAACTTTAAGGCGATGCCTATGAATCTCAAATTTAGTATACCTCTTTCCACTTCATGTTCTCCTGAATTATTGGCCAAAATTTGTGCAAAAATTTTCATATTGCACAAAATTGGGCTTTGTAACAGGAGAACATGCCGTCGAAAGAGATGGCACAAAGTAACGTCTCCGGAGAGCAAATCAAAGAGCGAGAAGTGGCGCAGACGTTTCCAGACTGTGACTGTTTAACGAAGAGACGCAGAATTTTCGAACGCCTCTTGAAAGGCCTCCGTCTCTAATTTGCAACTTTAAGGATATGCCTTTGAGGCTGAAATTTAGTATACCTCTTTCCACTTCATGTTCTCCTGATATATTGGCCAAAATCTGGCGAAAATTATCAGAATGCACAAAATTGGGCTTTGTAACAGGAGAACATGCCGTCGAAAGAGATGGCACAAAGTAACGTCTCCGGAGAGCAAATCAAAGAGCGAGAAGTGGCGCAGTCGTTTCGAGACTGTGACTGTTTAACGAAGAGACGCAGAATTTTCGAACGCCTCTTGAAAGGCCTCCGTCTCTAATTTGCAACTTTAAGGATATGCCTTTGAGGCTGAAATTTAGTATACCTCTTTCCACTTCATGTTCTCCTGATATATTGGCCAAAATCTGGCGAAAATTATCAGAATGCACAAAATTGGGCTTTGTAACAGGAGAACATTCTGTCGAAAGAGATGGCACAAAGTAACGTCTCCGGAGAGCAAATCAAAGAGCGAGAAGTGGCGCAGTCGTTTCGAGACTGTGACTGTTTAACGAAGAGACGCAGAATTTTCGAACGCCGCGTGAAAGGCCTGCACCTCTTACTTGCAACTTTAAGGCGATGCCTATGAATCTCAAATTTAGTATACCTCTTTCCACTTCATGTTCTCCTGAATTATTGGCCAAAATTTGTGCAAAAATTTTCATATTGCACAAAATTGGGCTTTGTAACAGGAGAACATGCCGTCGGAAGAGATGGCACAAAGTAACGGCTCCGGAGAGCAAATCAAAGAGCAAGAAGTGGCGCAGATGTTTCGAGACAGTGACTCTTTAACGAAGAGACGCAGAATTTTCGAACGCCTCTTGAAAGGCCTGTGCCTCTTATTGGCAACTTTAAGGCGATGCCTTTGAAGCTGAAATTTAGTATACCTCTTTCCACTTCATGTTCTCCTGATATATTGGCCAAAATCTGGCGAAAATTATCAGAATGCACAAAATTGGGCTTTGTAACAGGAGAACATGCCGTCGAAAGAGATGGCACAAAGTAACGTCTCCGGAGAGCAAATCAAAGAGCGAGAAGTGGGGCAGTCGTTTCGAGACTGTGACTGTTTAACGAAGAGACGCAGAATTTTCGAACGCCGCTTGAAAGGCCTGCACCTCTTACTTGCAACTTTAAGGCGATGCCTATGAATCTCAAATTTAGTATACCTCTTTCCACTTCATGTTCTCCTGATATATTGGCCAAAATTTGTGCAAAAATTTTCATATTGCACAAAATTGGGCTTTGTAACAGGAGAACATGCCGTCGAAAGAGATGGCACAAAGTAACGGCTCCGGAGAGCAAATCAAAGAGCAAGAAGTGGCGCAGATGTTTCGAGACAGTGACTCTTTAACGAAGAGACGCAGAATTTTCGAACGCCTCTTGAAAGGCCTGTGCCTCTTATTGGCAACTTTAAGGCGATGCCTTTGAAGCTGAAATTTAGTATACCTCTTTCCACTTCATGTTCTCCTGATATATTGGCCAAAATCTGGCGAAAATTATCAGAATGCACAAAATTGGGCTTTGTAACAGGAGAACATGCCGTCGAAAGAGATGGCACAAAGTAACGTCTCCGGAGAGCAAATCAAAGAGCGAGAAGTGGGGCAGTCGTTTCGAGACTGTGACTGTTTAACGAAGAGACGCAGAATTTTCGAACGCCGCTTGAAAGGCCTGCACCTCTTACTTGCAACTTTAAGGCGATGCCTATGAATCTCAAATTTAGTATACCTCTTTCCACTTCATGTTCTCCTGATATATTGGCCAAAATTTGTGCAAAAATTTTCATATTGCACAAAATTGGGCTTTGTAACAGGAGAACATGCCGTCGAAAGAGATGGCACAAAGTAACGGCTCCGGAGAGCAAATCAAAGAGCAAGAAATGGCGCAGATGTTTCGAGGCAGTGACTGTTTAACGAAGAGACGCAGAATTTTCGAACGCCTCTTGAAAGTCCTCCGCCTCTAATTTGCAACTTTAAGGCGATGCCTATGAAGCTGAAATTTAGTATACCTCTTTCCACTTCATGTTCTCCTGATATATTGGCCAAAATCTGGCGAAAATTATCAGAATGCACAAAATTGGGCTTTGTAACAGGAGAACATGCCGTCGAAAGAGATGGCACAAAGTAACGTCTCCGGAGAGCAAATCAAAGAGCGAGAAGTGGCGCAGACGTTTCCAGACTGTGACTGTTTAACGAAGAGACGCAGAATTTTCGAACGCCTCTTGAAAGGCCTCCGTCTCTAATTTGCAACTTTAAGGATATGCCTTTGAGGCTGAAATTTAGTATACCTCTTTCCACTTCATGTTCTCCTGATATATTGGCCAAAATCTGGCGAAAATTATCAGAATGCACAAAATTGGGCTTTGTAACAGGATAACATGCCGTCGAAAGAGATGGCACAAAGTAACGTCTCCGGAGAGCAAATCAAACAGCGAGAAGTGGCGCAGACGTTTCCAGACTGTGACTGTTTAACGAAGAGACGCAGAATTTTCGAACGCCTCTTGAAAGGCCTCCGCCTCTAATTTGCAACTTTAAGGATATGCCTTTGAAGCTGAAATTTAGTATACCTCTTTCCACTTCATGTTCTCCTGATATATTTGCCAAAATCTGGCGAAAATTATCAGAATGCACAAAATTGGGCTTTGTAACAGGAGAACATGCCGTCGAAAGAGATGGCACAAAGTAACGTCTCCGGAGAGCAAATCAAAGAGCGAGAAGTGGCGCAGACGTTTCCAGACTGTGACTGTTTAACGAAGAGACGCAGAATTTTCGAACGCCTCTTGAAAGGCCTCCGCTTCTAATTTGCAACTTTAAGGATATGCCTTTGAAGCTGAACTTTAGTATACCTCTTTCCACTTCATGTTCCCCTGATATATTGGCCAAAATCTGGCGAAAATTATCAGAATGCACAAAATTGGGCTTTGTAACAGGAGAACATTCTGTCGAAAGAGATGGCACAAAGTAACGTCTCCGGAGAGCAAATCAAAGAGCGAGAAGTGGCGCAGACGTTTCCAGACTGTGACTGTTTAACGAAGAGACGCAGAATTTTCGAACGCCTCTTGAAAGGCCTCCGTCTCTAATTTGCAACTTTAAGGATATGCCTTTGAGGCTGAAATTTGGTATACCTCTTTCCACTTCATGTTCTCCTGATATATTGGCCAAAATCTGGCGAAAATTACCAGAATGCACAAAATTGGGCTTTGTAACAGGAGAACATGCCGTCGAAAGAGATGGCACAAAGTAACGTCTCCGGAGAGCAAATCAAAGAGCGAGAAGTGGGGCAGATGTTTCCAGACTGTGACTGTTTAACGAAGAGACGCAGAATTTTCGAACGCCTCTTGAAAGGCCTGTGCCTCTTATTGGCAACTTTAAGGCGATGCCTTTGAAGCTGAAATTTAGTATACCTCTTTCCACTTCATGTTCTCCTGATATATTTGCCAAAATCTGGCGAAAATTATCAGAATGCACAAAATTGGGCTTTGTAACAGGAGAACATGCCGTCGAAAGAGATGGCACAAAGTAACGGCTCCGGAGAGCAAATCAAAGAGCAAGAAGTGGCGCAGATGTTTCGAGACAGTGACTGTTTAACGAAGAGACGCAGAATTTTCGAACGCCTCTTGAAAGGCCTGTGCCTCTTATTGGCAACTTTAATGCGATGCCTTTGAAGCTGAAATTTAGTATACCTCTTTGCACTTCATGTTCTCCTGATATATTGGCCAAAATCTGGCGAAAATTATCAGAATGCACAAAATTGGGCTTTGTAACAGGAGAACATGCCGTCGAAAGAGATGGCACAAAGTAACGTCTCCGGAGAGCAAATCAAAGAGCGAGAAGTGGCGCAGACGTTTCGAGACAGTGACTGTTTAACGAAGAGACGCAGAATTTTCGAACGCCGCTTGAAAGGCCTGCACCTCTTATTTGCAACTTTAAGGCGATGCCTTTGAAGCTGAAATTTAGTATACCACATTCCACTTCATGTTCTCCTGATATATTTGCCAAAATCTGGCGAAAATTATCAGAATGCACAAAATTGGGCTTTGTAACAGGAGAACATGCCGTCGAAAGAGATGGCACAAAGTAACGGCTCCGGAGAGCAAATCAAAGAGCAAGAAGTGGCGCAGATGTTTCGAGACAGTGACTGTTTAACGAAGAGACGCAGAATTTTCGAACGCCTCTTGAAAGGCCTGTGCCTCTTATTGGCAACTTTAAGGCGATGCCTTTGAAGCTGAAATTTAGTATACCTCTTTCCACTTCATGTTCTCCTGATATATTTGCCAAAATCTGGCGAAAATTATCAGAATGCACAAAATTGGGCTTTGTAACAGGAGAACATTCTGTCGAAAGAGATGGCACAAAGTAACGTCTCCGGAGAGCAAATCAAAGAGCGAGAAGTGGCGCAGTCGTTTCGAGACTGTGACTGTTTAACGAAGAGACGCAGAATTTTCGAACGCCGCGTGAAAGGCCTGCACCTCTTACTTGCAACTTTAAGGCGATGCCTATGAATCTCAAATTTAGTATACCTCTTTCCACTTCATGTTCTCCTGAATTATTGGCCAAAATTTGTGCAAAAATTTTCATATTGCACAAAATTGGGCTTTGTAACAGGAGAACATGCCGTCGGAAGAGATGGCACAAAGTAACGGCTCCGGAGAGCAAATCAAAGAGCAAGAAGTGGCGCAGATGTTTCGAGACAGTGACTCTTTAACGAAGAGACGCAGAATTTTCGAACGCCTCTTGAAAGGCCTGTGCCTCTTATTGGCAACTTTAAGGCGATGCCTTTGAAGCTGAAATTTAGTATACCTCTTTCCACTTCATGTTCTCCTGATATATTGGCCAAAATCTGGCGAAAATTATCAGAATGCACAAAATTGGGCTTTGTAACAGGAGAACATGCCGTCGAAAGAGATGGCACAAAGTAACGGCTCCGGAGAGCAAATCAAAGAGCAAGAAGTGGCGCAGATGTTTCGAGACAGTGACTGTTTAACTAAGAGACGCAGAATTTTCGAACGCCTCTTGAAAGGCCTGTGCCTCTTATTGGCAACTTTAAGGCGATGCCTTTGAAGCTGAAATTTAGTATACCTCTTTCCACTTCATGTTCTCCTGATATATTTGCCAAAATCTGGCGAAAATTATCAGAATGCACAAAATTGGGCTTTGTAACAGGAGAACATGCCGTCGAAAGAGATGGCACAAAGTAACGGCTCCGGAGAGCAAATCAAAGAGCAAGAAGTGGCGCAGATGTTTCGAGACAGTGACTGTTTAACGAAGAGACGCAGAATTTTCGAACGCCTCTTGAAAGGCCTGTGCCTCTTATTGGCAACTTTAAGGCGATGCCTTTGAAGCTGAAATTTAGTATGCCTCTTTCCACTTCATGTTCTCCTGATATATTGGCCAAAATCTGGCGAAAATTATCAGAATGCACAAAATTGGGCTTTGTAACAGGAGAACATGCCGTCGAAAGAGATGGCACAAAGTAACGGCTCCGGAGAGCAAATCAAAGAGCAAGAAGTGGCGCAGATGTTTCGAGACAGTGACTGTTTAACTAAGAGACGCAGAATTTTCGAACGCCTCTTGAAAGGCCTGTGCCTCTTATTGGCAACTTTAAGGCGATGCCTTTGAAGCTGAAATTTAGTATACCTCTTTCCACTTCATGTTCTCCTGATATATTTGCCAAAATCTGGCGAAAATTATCAGAATGCACAAAATTGGGCTTTGTAACAGGAGAACATGCCGTCGAAAGAGATGGCACAAAGTAACGGCTCCGGAGAGCAAATCAAAGAGCAAGAAGTGGCGCAGATGTTTCGAGACAGTGACTGTTTAACGAAGAGACGCAGAATTTTCGAACGCCTCTTGAAAGGCCTGTGCCTCTTATTGGCAACTTTAAGGCGATGCCTTTGAAGCTGAAATTTAGTATGCCTCTTTCCACTTCATGTTCTCCTGATATATTTGCCAAAATCTGGCGAAAATTATCAGAATGCACAAAATTGGGCTTTGTAACAGGAGAACATGCCGTCGAAAGAGATGGCACAAAGTAACGGCTCCGGAGAGCAAATCAAAGAGCATGAAGTGGCGCAGATGTTTCGAGACAGTGACTGTTTAACGAAGAGACGCAGAATTTTCGAACGCCTCTTGAAAGGCCTGTGCCTCTTATTGGCAACTTTAAGGCGATGCCTTTGAAGCTGAAATTTAGTATACCTCTTTCCACTTCATGTTCTCCTGATATATTTGCCAAAATCTGGCGAAAATTATCAGAATGCACAAAATTGGGCTTTGTAACAGGAGAACATGCCGTCGAAAGAGATGGCACAAAGTAACGTCTCCGGAGAGCAAATCAAAGAGCGAGAAGTGGCGCAGACGTTTCCAGACTGTGACTGTTTAACGAAGAGACGCAGAATTTTCGAACGCCTCTTGAAAGGCCTCCGCTTCTAATTTGCAACTTTAAGGATATGCCTTTGAAGCTGAACTTTAGTATACCTCTTTCCACTTCATGTTCCCCTGATATATTGGCCAAAATCTGGCGAAAATTATCAGAATGCACAAAATTGGGCTTTGTAACAGGAGAACATTCTGTCGAAAGAGATGGCACAAAGTAACGTCTCCGGAGAGCAAATCAAAGAGCGAGAAGTGGCGCAGTCGTTTCGAGACTGTGACTGTTTAACGAAGAGACGCAGAATTTTCGAACGCCGCGTGAAAGGCCTGCACCTCTTACTTGCAACTTTAAGGCGATGCCTATGAATATCAAATTTAGTATACCTCTTTCCACTTCATGTTCTCCTGAATTATTGGCCAAAATTTGTGCAAAAATTTTCATATTGCACAAAATTGGGCTTTGTAACAGGAGAACATGCCGTCGGAAGAGATGGCACAAAGTAACGGCTCCGGAGAGCAAATCAAAGAGCAAGAAGTGGCGCAGATGTTTCGAGACAGTGACTCTTTAACGAAGAGACGCAGAATTTTCGAACGCCTCTTGAAAGGCCTGTGCCTCTTATTGGCAACTTTAAGGCGATGCCTTTGAAGCTGAAATTTAGTATACCTCTTTCCACTTCATGTTCTCCTGATATATTGGCCAAAATCTGGCGAAAATTATCAGAATGCACAAAATTGGGCTTTGTAACAGGAGAACATGCCGTCGAAAGAGATGGCACAAAGTAACGTCTCCGGAGAGCAAATCAAAGAGCGAGAAGTGGGGCAGTCGTTTCGAGACTGTGACTGTTTAACGAAGAGACGCAGAATTTTCGAACGCCGCTTGAAAGGCCTGCACCTCTTACTTGCAACTTTAAGGCGATGCCTATGAATCTCAAATTTAGTATACCTCTTTCCACTTCATGTTCTCCTGATATATTGGCCAAAATTTGTGCAAAAATTTTCATATTGCACAAAATTGGGCTTTGTAACAGGAGAACATGCCGTCGAAAGAGATGGCACAAAGTAACGGCTCCGGAGAGCAAATCAAAGAGCAAGAAGTGGCGCAGATGTTTCGAGACAGTGACTCTTTAACGAAGAGACGCAGAATTTTCGAACGCCTCTTGAAAGGCCTGTGCCTCTTATTGGCAACTTTAAGGCGATGCCTTTGAAGCTGAAATTTAGTATACCTCTTTCCACTTCATGTTCTCCTGATATATTGGCCAAAATCTGGCGAAAATTATCAGAATGCACAAAATTGGGCTTTGTAACAGGAGAACATTCTGTCGAAAGAGATGGCACAAAGTAACGTCTCCGGAGAGCAAATCAAAGAGCGAGAAGTGGCGCAGTCGTTTCGAGACTGTGACTGTTTAACGAAGAGACGCAGAATTTTCGAACGCCGCGTGAAAGGCCTGCACCTCTTACTTGCAACTTTAAGGCGATGCCTATGAATCTCAAATTTAGTATACCTCTTTCCACTTCATGTTCTCCTGAATTATTGGCCAAAATTTGTGCAAAAATTTTCATATTGCACAAAATTGGGCTTTGTAACAGGAGAACATGCCGTCGGAAGAGATGGCACAAAGTAACGGCTCCGGAGAGCAAATCAAAGAGCAAGAAGTGGCGCAGATGTTTCGAGACAGTGACTCTTTAACGAAGAGACGCAGAATTTTCGAACGCCTCTTGAAAGGCCTGTGCCTCTTATTGGCAACTTTAAGGCGATGCCTTTGAAGCTGAAATTTAGTATACCTCTTTCCACTTCATGTTCTCCTGATATATTGGCCAAAATCTGGCGAAAATTATCAGAATGCACAAAATTGGGCTTTGTAACAGGAGAACATGCCGTCGAAAGAGATGGCACAAAGTAACGTCTCCGGAGAGCAAATCAAAGAGCGAGAAGTGGGGCAGTCGTTTCGAGACTGTGACTGTTTAACGAAGAGACGCAGAATTTTCGAACGCCGCTTGAAAGGCCTGCACCTCTTACTTGCAACTTTAAGGCGATGCCTATGAATCTCAAATTTAGTATACCTCTTTCCACTTCATGTTCTCCTGATATATTGGCCAAAATTTGTGCAAAAATTTTCATATTGCACAAAATTGGGCTTTGTAACAGGAGAACATGCCGTCGAAAGAGATGGCACAAAGTAACGGCTCCGGAGAGCAAATCAAAGAGCAAGAAGTGGCGCAGATGTTTCGAGACAGTGACTCTTTAACGAAGAGACGCAGAATTTTCGAACGCCTCTTGAAAGGCCTGTGCCTCTTATTGGCAACTTTAAGGCGATGCCTTTGAAGCTGAAATTTAGTATACCTCTTTCCACTTCATGTTCTCCTGATATATTGGCCAAAATCTGGCGAAAATTATCAGAATGCACAAAATTGGGCTTTGTAACAGGAGAACATGCCGTCGAAAGAGATGGCACAAAGTAACGTCTCCGGAGAGCAAATCAAAGAGCGAGAAGTGGCGCAGACGTTTCCAGACTGTGACTGTTTAACGAAGAGACGCAGAATTTTCGAACGCCTCTTGAAAGGCCTCCGTCTCTAATTTGCAACTTTAAGGATATGCCTTTGAGGCTGAAATTTAGTATACCTCTTTCCACTTCATGTTCTCCTGATATATTGGCCAAAATCTGGCGAAAATTATCAGAATGCACAAAATTGGGCTTTGTAACAGGAGAACATGCCGTCGAAAGAGATGGCACAAAGTAACGTCTCCGGAGAGCAAATCAAAGAGCGAGAAGTGGCGCAGTCGTTTCGAGACTGTGACTGTTTAACGAAGAGACGCAGAATTTTCGAACGCCGCGTGAAAGGCCTGCACCTCTTACTTGCAACTTTAAGGCGATGCCTATGAATCTCAAATTTAGTATACCTCTTTCCACTTCATGTTCTCCTGAATTATTGGCCAAAATTTGTGCAAAAATTTTCATATTGCACAAAATTGGGCTTTGTAACAGGAGAACATGCCGTCGGAAGAGATGGCACAAAGTAACGGCTCCGGAGAGCAAATCAAAGAGCAAGAAGTGGCGCAGATGTTTCGAGACAGTGACTCTTTAACGAAGAGACGCAGAATTTTCGAACGCCTCTTGAAAGGCCTGTGCCTCTTATTGGCAACTTTAAGGCGATGCCTTTGAAGCTGAAATTTAGTATACCTCTTTCCACTTCATGTTCTCCTGATATATTGGCCAAAATCTGGCGAAAATTATCAGAATGCACAAAATTGGGCTTTGTAACAGGAGAACATGCCGTCGAAAGAGATGGCACAAAGTAACGTCTCCGGAGAGCAAATCAAAGAGCGAGAAGTGGGGCAGTCGTTTCGAGACTGTGACTGTTTAACGAAGAGACGCAGAATTTTCGAACGCCGCTTGAAAGGCCTGCACCTCTTACTTGCAACTTTAAGGCGATGCCTATGAATCTCAAATTTAGTATACCTCTTTCCACTTCATGTTCTCCTGATATATTGGCCAAAATTTGTGCAAAAATTTTCATATTGCACAAAATTGGGCTTTGTAACAGGAGAACATGCCGTCGAAAGAGATGGCACAAAGTAACGGCTCCGGAGAGCAAATCAAAGAGCAAGAAGTGGCGCAGATGTTTCGAGACAGTGACTCTTTAACGAAGAGACGCAGAATTTTCGAACGCCTCTTGAAAGGCCTGTGCCTCTTATTGGCAACTTTAAGGCGATGCCTTTGAAGCTGAAATTTAGTATACCTCTTTCCACTTCATGTTCTCCTGATATATTGGCCAAAATCTGGCGAAAATTATCAGAATGCACAAAATTGGGCTTTGTAACAGGAGAACATGCCGTCGAAAGAGATGGCACAAAGTAACGTCTCCGGAGAGCAAATCAAAGAGCGAGAAGTGGGGCAGTCGTTTCGAGACTGTGACTGTTTAACGAAGAGACGCAGAATTTTCGAACGCCGCTTGAAAGGCCTGCACCTCTTACTTGCAACTTTAAGGCGATGCCTATGAATCTCAAATTTAGTATACCTCTTTCCACTTCATGTTCTCCTGATATATTGGCCAAAATTTGTGCAAAAATTTTCATATTGCACAAAATTGGGCTTTGTAACAGGAGAACATGCCGTCGAAAGAGATGGCACAAAGTAACGGCTCCGGAGAGCAAATCAAAGAGCAAGAAATGGCGCAGATGTTTCGAGGCAGTGACTGTTTAACGAAGAGACGCAGAATTTTCGAACGCCTCTTGAAAGTCCTCCGCCTCTAATTTGCAACTTTAAGGCGATGCCTATGAAGCTGAAATTTAGTATACCTCTTTCCACTTCATGTTCTCCTGATATATTGGCCAAAATCTGGCGAAAATTATCAGAATGCACAAAATTGGGCTTTGTAACAGGAGAACATGCCGTCGAAAGAGATGGCACAAAGTAACGTCTCCGGAGAGCAAATCAAAGAGCGAGAAGTGGCGCAGACGTTTCCAGACTGTGACTGTTTAACGAAGAGACGCAGAATTTTCGAACGCCTCTTGAAAGGCCTCCGTCTCTAATTTGCAACTTTAAGGATATGCCTTTGAGGCTGAAATTTAGTATACCTCTTTCCACTTCATGTTCTCCTGATATATTGGCCAAAATCTGGCGAAAATTATCAGAATGCACAAAATTGGGCTTTGTAACAGGATAACATGCCGTCGAAAGAGATGGCACAAAGTAACGTCTCCGGAGAGCAAATCAAACAGCGAGAAGTGGCGCAGACGTTTCCAGACTGTGACTGTTTAACGAAGAGACGCAGAATTTTCGAACGCCTCTTGAAAGGCCTCCGCCTCTAATTTGCAACTTTAAGGATATGCCTTTGAAGCTGAACTTTAGTATACCTCTTTCCACTTCATGTTCCCCTGATATATTGGCCAAAATCTGGCGAAAATTATCAGAATGCACAAAATTGGGCTTTGTAACAGGAGAACATTCTGTCGAAAGAGATGGCACAAAGTAACGTCTCCGGAGAGCAAATCAAAGAGCGAGAAGTGGCGCAGTCGTTTCGAGACTGTGACTGTTTAACGAAGAGACGCAGAATTTTCGAACGCCGCTTGAAAGGCCTGCACCTCTTACTTGCAACTTTAAGGCGATGCCTATGAATCTCAAATTTAGTATACCTCTTTCCACTTCATGTTCTCCTGATATATTGGCCAAAATTTGTGCAAAAATTTTCATATTGCACAAAATTGGGCTTTGTAACAGGAGAACATGCCGTCGGAAGAGATGGCACAAAGTAACGGCTCCGGAGAGCAAATCAAAGAGCAAGAAGTGGCGCAGATGTTTCGAGACAGTGACTCTTTAACGAAGAGACGCAGAATTTTCGAACGCCTCTTGAAAGGCCTGTGCCTCTTATTGGCAACTTTAAGGCGATGCCTTTGAAGCTGAAATTTAGTATACCTCTTTCCACTTCATGTTCTCCTGATATATTGGCCAAAATCTGGCGAAAATTATCAGAATGCACAAAATTGGGCTTTGTAACAGGAGAACATGCGTCGAAAGAGATGGCACAAAGTAACGTCTCCGGAGAGCAAATCAAAGAGCGAGAAGTGGCGCAGACGTTTCCAGACTGTGACTGTTTAACGAAGAGACGCAGAATTTTCGAACGCCTCTTGAAAGGCCTCCGTCTCTAATTTGCAACTTTAAGGATATGCCTTTGAGGCTGAAATTTAGTATACCTCTTTCCACTTCATGTTCTCCTGATATATTGGCCAAAATCTGGCGAAAATTATCAGAATGCACAAAATTGGGCTTTGTAACAGGAGAACATGCCGTCGAAAGAGATGGCACAAAGTAACGTCTCCGGAGAGCAAATCAAACAGCGAGAAGTGGCGCAGACTTTTCCAGACTGTGACTGTTTAACGAAGAGACGCAGAATTTTCGAACGCCTCTTGAAAGGCCTCCGCCTCTAATTTGCAACTTTAAGGATATGCCTTTGAAGCTGAAATTTAGTATACCTCTTTCCACTTCATGTTCCCCTGATATATTGGCCAAAATCTGGCGAAAATTATCAGAATGCACAAAATTGGGCTTTGTAACAGGAGAACATGCCGTCGAAAGAGATGGCACAAAGTAACGTCTCCGGAGAGCAAATCAAACAGCGAGAAGTGGCGCAGACGTTTCCAGACTGTGACTGTTTAACGAAGAGACGCAGAATTTTCGAACGCCTCTTGAAAGGCCTCCGCCTCTAATTTGCAACTTTAAGGATATGCCTTTGAAGCTGAAATTTAGTATACCTCTTTCCACTTCATGTTCCCCTGATATATTGGCCAAAATCTGGCGAAAATTATCAGAATGCACAAAATTGGGCTTTGTAACAGGAGAACATTCTGTCGAAAGAGATGGCACAAAGTAACGGCTCCGGAGAGCAAATCAAAGAGCAAGAAGTGGCGCAGATGTTTCGAGACAGTGACTCTTTAACGAAGAGACGCAGAATTTTCGAACGCCGCTTGAAAGGCCTGCACCTCTTACTTGCAACTTTAAGGCGATGCCTATGAATCTCAAATTTAGTATACCTCTTTCCACTTCATGTTCTCCTGATATATTGGCCAAAATTTGTGCAAAAATTTTCATATTGCACAAAATTGGGCTTTGTAACAGGAGAACATGCCGTCGAAAGAGATGGCACAAAGTAACGGCTCCGGAGAGCAAATCAAAGAGCAAGAAGTGGCGCAGATTTTTCGAGACAGTGACTGTTTAACGAAGAGACGCAGAATTTTCGAACGCCTCTTGAAAGGCCTGTGCCTCTTATTGGCAACTTTAAGGCGATGCCTTTGAAGCTGAAATTTAGTATACCTCTTTGCACTTCATGTTCTCCTGATATATTGGCCAAAATCTGGCGAAAATTATCAGAATGCACAAAATTGGGCTTTGTAACAGGAGAACATGCCGTCGAAAGAGATGGCACAAAGTAACGTCTCCGGAGAGCAAATCAAAGAGCGAGAAGTGGCGCAGACGTTTCGAGACAGTGACTGTTTAACGAAGAGACGCAGAATTTTCGAACGCCGCTTGAAAGGCCTGCACCTCTTATTTGCAACTTTAAGGCGATGCCTTTGACGCTGAAATTTAGTATACCTCTTTCCACTTCATGTTCTCCTGATATATTTTGCCAAAATCTGGCGAAAATTATCAGAATGCACAAAATTGGGCTTTGTAACAGGAGAACATGCCGTCGAAAGAGATGGCACAAAGTAACGTCTCCGGAGAGCAAATCAAAGAGCGAGAAAGTGGCGCAGACGTTTCCAGACTGTGACTGTTTAACGAAGAGACGCAGAATTTTCGAACGCCTCTTGAAAGGCCTCCGCTTCTAATTTGCAACTTTAAGGATATGCCTTTGAAGCTGAACTTTAGTATACCTCTTTCCACTTCATGTTCCCCTGATATATTGGCCAAAATCTGGCGAAAATTATCAGAATGCACAAAATTGGGCTTTGTAACAGGAGAACATGCCGTCGAAAGAGATGGCACAAAGTAACGTCTCCGGAGAGCAAATCAAACAGCGAGAAGTGGCGCAGACGTTTCCAGACTGTGACTGTTTAACGAAGAGACGCAGAATTTTCGAACGCCTCTTGAAAGGCCTCCGCCTCTAATTTGCAACTTTAAGGATATGCCTTTGAAGCTGAAATTTAGTATACCTCTTTCCACTTCATGTTCCCCTGATATATTGGCCAAAATCTGGCGAAAATTATCAGAATGCACAAAATTGGGCTTTGTAACAGGAGAACATTCTGTCGAAAGAGATGGCACAAAGTAACGGCTCCGGAGAGCAAATCAAAGAGCAAGAAGTGGCGCAGATGTTTCGAGACAGTGACTCTTTAACGAAGAGACGCAGAATTTTCGAACGCCGCTTGAAAGGCCTGCACCTCTTACTTGCAACTTTAAGGCGATGCCTATGAATCTCAAATTTAGTATACCTCTTTCCACTTCATGTTCTCCTGATATATTGGCCAAAATTTGTGCAAAAATTTTCATATTGCACAAAATTGGGCTTTGTAACAGGAGAACATGCCGTCGAAAGAGATGGCACAAAGTAACGGCTCCGGAGAGCAAATCAAAGAGCAAGAAGTGGCGCAGATTTTTCGAGACAGTGACTGTTTAACGAAGAGACGCAGAATTTTCGAACGCCTCTTGAAAGGCCTGTGCCTCTTATTGGCAACTTTAAGGCGATGCCTTTGAAGCTGAAATTTAGTATACCTCTTTGCACTTCATGTTCTCCTGATATATTGGCCAAAATCTGGCGAAAATTATCAGAATGCACAAAATTGGGCTTTGTAACAGGAGAACATGCCGTCGAAAGAGATGGCACAAAGTAACGTCTCCGGAGAGCAAATCAAAGAGCGAGAAGTGGCGCAGACGTTTCGAGACAGTGACTGTTTAACGAAGAGACGCAGAATTTTCGAACGCCGCTTGAAAGGCCTGCACCTCTTATTTGCAACTTTAAGGCGATGCCTTTGACGCTGAAATTTAGTATACCTCTTTCCACTTCATGTTCTCCTGATATATTTGCCAAAATCTGGCGAAAATTATCAGAATGCACAAAATTGGGCTTTGTAACAGGAGAACATGCCGTCGAAAGAGATGGCACAAAGTAACGTCTACGGAGAGCAAATCAAAGAGCGAGAAGTGGCGCAGACGTTTCCAGACTGTGACTGTTTAACGAAGAGACGCAGAATTTTCGAACGCCTCTTGAAAGGCCTCCGCTTCTAATTTGCAACTTTAAGGATATGCCTTTGAAGCTGAACTTTAGTATACCTCTTTCCACTTCATGTTCCCCTGATATATTGGCCAAAATCTGGCGAAAATTATCAGAATGCACAAAATTGGGCTTTGTAACAGGAGAACATTCTGTCGAAAGAGATGGCACAAAGTAACGTCTCCGGAGAGCAAATCAAAGAGCGAGAAGTGGCGCAGTCGTTTCGAGACTGTGACTGTTTAACGAAGAGACGCAGAATTTTCGAACGCCGCTTGAAAGGCCTCCGTCTCTAATTTGCAACTTTAAGGATATGCCTTTGAGGCTGAAATTTAGTATACCTCTTTCCACTTCATGTTCTCCTGATATATTGGCCAAAATCTGGCGAAAATTATCAGAATGCACAAGATTGGGCTTTGTAACAGGATAACATGCCGTCGAAAGAGATGGCACAAAGTAACGTCTCCGGAGAGCAAATCAAACAGCGAGAAGTGGCGCAGACGTTTCCAGACTGTGACTGTTTAACGAAGAGACGCAGAATTTTCGAACGCCTCTTGAAAGGCCTCCGCCTCTAATTTGCAACTTTAAGGATATGCCTTTGAAGCTGAAATTTAGTATACCTCTTTCCACTTCATGTTCTCCTGATATATTGGCCAAAATTTGTGCAAAAATTTTCATATTGCACAAAATTGGGCTTTGTAACAGGAGAACATGCCGTCGAAAGAGATGGCACAAAGTAACGGCTCCGGAGAGCAAATCAAAGAGCAAGAAGTGGCGCAGACGTTTCGAGACAGTGACTGTTTAACGAAGAGACGCAGAATTTTCGAACGCCTCTTGAAAGGCCTGTGCCTCTTATTGGCAACTTTAAGGCGATGCGTTTGAAGCTGAAATTTAGTATACCTCTTTGCACTTCATGTTCTCCTGATATATTGGCCAAAATCTGGCGAAAATTATCAGAATGCACAAAATTGGGCTTTGTAACAGGAGAACATGCCGTCGAAAGAGATGGCACAACGTAACGTCTCCGGAGAGCAAATCAAAGAGCGAGAAGTGGCGCAGACGTTTCGAGACAGTGACTGTTTAACGAAGAGACGCAGAATTTTCGAACGCCGCTTGAAAGGCCTGCACCTCTTATTTGCAACTTTAAGGATATGCCTTTGAAGCTGAACTTCAGTATACCTCTTTCCACTTCATGTTCCCCTGATATATTGGCCAAAATCTGGCGAAAATTATCAGAATGCACAAAATTGGGCTTTGTAACAGGAGAACATTCTGACGAAAGAGATGGCACAAAGTAACGTCTCCGGAGAGCAAATCAAAGAGCGAGAAGTGGCGCAGTCGTTTCGAGACTGTGACTGTTTAACGAAGAGACGCAGAATTTTCGAACGCCGCTTGAAAGGCCTGCACCTCTTACTTGCAACTTTAAGGCGATGCCTATGAATCTCAAATTTAGTATACCTCTTTCCACTTCATGTTCTCCTGATATATTGGCCAAAATTTGTGCAAAAATTTTCATATTGCACAAAATTGGGCTTTGTAACAGGAGAACATGCCGTCGGAAGAGATGGCACAAAGTAACGGCTCCGGAGAGCAAATCAAAGAGCAAGAAGTGGCGCAGATGTTTCGAGACAGTGACTCTTTAACGAAGAGACGCAGAATTTTCGAACGCCTCTTGAAAGGCCTGTGCCTCTTATTGGCAACTTTAAGGCGATGCCTTTGAAGCTGAAATTTAGTATACCTCTTTCCACTTCATGTTCTCCTGATATATTGGCCAAAATCTGGCGAAAATTATCAGAATGCACAAAATTGGGCTTTGTAACAGGAGAACATGCCGTCGAAAGAGATGGCACAAAGTAACGTCTCCGGAGAGCAAATCAAAGAGCGAGAAGTGGCGCAGACGTTTCCAGACTGTGACTGTTTAACGAAGAGACGCAGAATTTTCGAACGCCTCTTGAAAGGCCTCCGTCTCTAATTTGCAACTTTAAGGATATGCCTTTGAGGCTGAAATTTAGTATACCTCTTTCCACTTCATGTTCTCCTGATATATTGGCCAAAATCTGGCGAAAATTATCAGAATGCACAAAATTGGGCTTTGTAACAGGAGAACATGCCGTCGAAAGAGATGGCACAAAGTAACGTCTCCGGAGAGCAAATCAAACAGCGAGAAGTGGCGCAGACGTTTCCAGACTGTGACTGTTTAACGAAGAGACGCAGAATTTTCGAACGCCTCTTGAAAGGCCTCCGCCTCTAATTTGCAACTTTAAGGATATGCCTTTGAAGCTGAAATTTAGTATACCTCTTTCCACTTCATGTTCCCCTGATATATTGGCCAAAATCTGGCGAAAATTATCAGAATGCACAAAATTGGGCTTTGTAACAGGAGAACATGCCGTCGAAAGAGATGGCACAAAGTAACGTCTCCGGAGAGCAAATCAAACAGCGAGAAGTGGCGCAGACGTTTCCAGACTGTGACTGTTTAACGAAGAGACGCAGAATTTTCGAACGCCTCTTGAAAGGCCTCCGCCTCTAATTTGCAACTTTAAGGATATGCCTTTGAAGCTGAAATTTAGTATACCTCTTTCCACTTCATGTTCCCCTGATATATTGGCCAAAATCTGGCGAAAATTATCAGAATGCACAAAATTGGGCTTTGTAACAGGAGAACATTCTGTCGAAAGAGATGGCACAAAGTAACGGCTCCGGAGAGCAAATCAAAGAGCAAGAAGTGGCGCAGATGTTTCGAGACAGTGACTGTTTAACGAAGAGACGCAGAATTTTCGAACGCCGCTTGAAAGGCCTGCACCTCTTATTTCCAACTTTAAGGCGATGCCTTTGACGCTGAAATTTAGTATACCTCTTTCCACTTCATGTTCTCCTGATATATTTGCCAAAATCTGGCGAAAATTATCAGAATGCACAAAATTGGGCTTTGTAACAGGAGAACATGCCGTCGAAAGAGATGGCACAAAGTAACGGCTCCGGAGAGCAAATCAAAGAGCAAGAAGTGGCGCAGATTTTTCGAGACAGTGACTGTTTAACGAAGAGACGCAGAATTTTCGAACGCCTCTTGAAAGGCCTGTGCCTCTTATTGGCAACTTTAAGGCGATGCCTTTGAAGCTGAAATTTAGTATACCTCTTTGCACTTCATGTTCTCCTGATATATTGGCCAAAATCTGGCGAAAATTATCAGAATGCACAAAATTGGGCTTTGTAACAGGAGAACATGCCGTCGAAAGAGATGGCACAAAGTAACGTCTCCGGAGAGCAAATCAAAGAGCGAGAAGTGGCGCAGACGTTTCGAGACAGTGACTGTTTAACGAAGAGACGCAGAATTTTCGAACGCCGCTTGAAAGGCCTGCACCTCTTATTTGCAACTTTAAGGCGATGCCTTTGACGCTGAAATTTAGTATACCTCTTTCCACTTCATGTTCTCCTGATATATTTGCCAAAATCTGGCGAAAATTATCAGAATGCACAAAATTGGGCTTTGTAACAGGAGAACATGCCGTCGAAAGAGATGGCACAAAGTAACGTCTCCGGAGAGCAAATCAAAGAGCGAGAAGTGGCGCAGACGTTTCCAGACTGTGACTGTTTAACGAAGAGACGCAGAATTTTCGAACGCCTCTTGAAAGGCCTCCGCTTCTAATTTGCAACTTTAAGGATATGCCTTTGAAGCTGAACTTTAGTATACCTCTTTCCACTTCATGTTCCCCTGATATATTGGCCAAAATCTGGCGAAAATTATCAGAATGCACAAAATTGGGCTTTGTAACAGGAGAACATTCTGTCGAAAGAGATGGCACAAAGTAACGTCTCCGGAGAGCAAATCAAAGAGCGAGAAGTGGCGCAGTCGTTTCGAGACTGTGACTGTTTAACGAAGAGACGCAGAATTTTCGAACGCCGCTTGAAAGGCCTCCGTCTCTAATTTGCAACTTTAAGGATATGCCTTTGAGGCTGAAATTTAGTATACCTCTTTCCACTTCATGTTCTCCTGATATATTGGCCAAAATCTGGCGAAAATTATCAGAATGCACAAGATTGGGCTTTGTAACAGGATAACATGCCGTCGAAAGAGATGGCACAAAGTAACGTCTCCGGAGAGCAAATCAAACAGCGAGAAGTGGCGCAGACGTTTCCAGACTGTGACTGTTTAACGAAGAGACGCAGAATTTTCGAACGCCTCTTGAAAGGCCTCCGCCTCTAATTTGCAACTTTAAGGATATGCCTTTGAAGCTGAAATTTAGTATACCTCTTTCCACTTCATGTTCTCCTGATATATTGGCCAAAATTTGTGCAAAAATTTTCATATTGCACAAAATTGGGCTTTGTAACAGGAGAACATGCCGTCGAAAGAGATGGCACAAAGTAACGGCTCCGGAGAGCAAATCAAAGAGCAAGAAGTGGCGCAGACGTTTCGAGACAGTGACTGTTTAACGAAGAGACGCAGAATTTTCGAACGCCTCTTGAAAGGCCTGTGCCTCTTATTGGCAACTTTAAGGCGATGCGTTTGAAGCTGAAATTTAGTATACCTCTTTGCACTTCATGTTCTCCTGATATATTGGCCAAAATCTGGCGAAAATTATCAGAATGCACAAAATTGGGCTTTGTAACAGGAGAACATGCCGTCGAAAGAGATGGCACAAAGTAACGTCTCCGGAGAGCAAATCAAAGAGCGAGAAGTGGCGCAGACGTTTCGAGACAGTGACTGTTTAACGAAGAGACGCAGAATTTTCGAACGCCGCTTGAAAGGCCTGCACCTCTTATTTGCAACTTTAAGGCGATGCCTTTGACGCTGAAATTTAGTATACCTCTTTCCACTTCATGTTCTCCTGATATATTTGCCAAAATCTGGCGAAAATTATCAGAATGCACAAAATTGGGCTTTGTAACAGGAGAACATGCCGTCGAAAGAGATGGCACAAAGTAACGGCTCCGGAGAGCAAATCAAAGAGCAAGAAGTGGCGCAGATGTTTCGAGACAGTGACTGTTTAACGAAGAGACGCAGAATTTTCGAACGCCTCTTGAAAGGCCTGTGCCCCTTATTGGCAACTTTAAGGCGATGCCTTTGAAGCTGAAATTTAGTATACCTCTTTCCACTTCATGTTCCCCTGATATATTGGCCAAAATCTGGCGAAAATTATCAGAATGCACAAAATTGGGCTTTGTAACAGGAGAACATGCCGTCGAAAGAGATGGCACAAAGTAAAGTCTCCGGAGAGCAAATCAAACAGCGAGAAGTGGCGCAGACGTTTCCAGACTGTGACTGTTTAACGAAGAGACGCAGAATTTTCGAACGCCTCTTGAAAGGCCTCCGCCTCTAATTTGCAACTTTAAGGATATGCCTTTGACGCTGAAATTTAGTATACCTCTTTCCACTTCATGTTCCCCTGATATATTGGCCAAAATCTGGCGAAAATTATCAGAATGCACAAAATTGGGCTTTGTAACAGGAGAACATTCTGTCGAAAGAGATGGCACAAAGTAACGTCTCCGGAGAGCAAATCAAAGAGCGAGAAGTGGCGCAGTCGTTTCGAGACTGTGACTGATTAACGAAGAGTCGCAGAATTTTCGAACGCCGCTTGAAAGGCCTGCACCTCTTACTTGCAACTTTAAGGCGATGCCTATGAATCTCAAATTTAGTATACCTCTTTCCACTTCATGTACTCCTGATATATTGGCCAAAATTTGGCAAAAATTTTCATAATGCACAAAATTGGGCTTTGTAACAGGAGAACATTCTGTCGAAAGAGATGGCACAAAGTAACGTCTCCCGAGAGCAAATCAAAGAGCGAGAAGTGGCGCAGTCGTTTCGAGACTGTGACTGTTTAACGAAGAGACGCAGAACTTTCGAACGCCGCTTGAACGGCCTCCGCCTCTAATTTGCAACTTTAAGGATATGCCTTTGAAGCTGAACTTTAGTATACCTCTTTCCACTTCATGTTCCCCTGATATATTGGCCAAAATCTGGCGAAAATTATCAGAATGCACAAAATTGGGCTTTGTACAGGAGAACATGCCGTCGAAAGAGATGGCACAAAGTAACGTCTCCGGAGAGCAAATCAAAGAGCGAGAAGTGGGGCAGTCGTTTCGAGACTGTGACTGTTTAACGAAGAGACGCAGAATTTTCGAACGCCGCTTGAAAGGCCTGCACCTCTTACTTGCAACTTTAAGGCGATGCCTATGAATCTCAAATTTAGTATACCTCTTTCCACTTCATGTTCTCCTGATATATTGGCCAAAATTTGTGCAAAAATTTTCATATTGCACAAAATTGGGCTTTGTAACAGGAGAACATGCCGTCGAAAGAGATGGCACAAAGTAACGTCTCCGGAGAGCAATTCAAAGAGCGAGAAGTGGCGCAGACGTTTCGAGACAGTGACTGTTTAACGAAGAGACGCAGAATTTTCGAACGCCGCTTGAAAGGCCTGCACCTCTTATTTGCAACTTTAAGGCGATGCCTTTGACGCTGAAATTTAGTATACCTCTTTCCACTTCATGTTCTCCTGATATATTTGCCAAAATCTGGCGAAAATTATCAGAATGCACAAAATTGGGCTTTGTAACAGGAGAACATGCCGTCGAAAGAGATGGCACAAAGTAACGTCTCCGGAGAGCAAATCAAAGAGCGAGAAGTGGGGCAGTCGTTTCGAGACTGTGACTGTTTAATGAAGAGACGCAGAATTTTCGAACGCCGCTTGAAAGGCCTGCACCTCTTACTTGCAACTTTAAGGCGATACCTATGAATCTCAAATTTAGTATACCTCTTTCCACTTCATGTTCTCCTGATATATTGGCCAAAATTTGTGCAAAAATTTTCATATTGCACAAAATTGGGCTTTGTAACAGGAGAACATGCCGTCGAAAGAGATGGCACAAAGTAACGTCTCCGGAGAGCAAATCAAAGAGCGAGAATTGGCGCAGACGTTTCGAGACAGTGACTGTTTAACGAAGAGACGCAGAATTTTCGAACGCCTCTTGAAAGGCCTGTGCCCCTTATTGGCAACTTTAAGGCGATGCCTTTGAAGCTGAAATTTAGTATACCTCTTTCCACTTCATGTTCCCCTGATATATTGGCCAAAATCTGGCGAAAATTATCAGAATGCACAAAATTGGGCTTTGTAACAGGAGAACATGCCGTCGAAAGAGATGGCACAAAGTAACGGCTCCGGAGAGCAAATCAAAGAGCAAGAAGTGGCGCAGATGTTTCGAGACAGTGACTCTTTAACGAAGAGACGCAGAATTTTCGAACGCCTCTTGAAAGGCCTGTGCCTCTTATTGGCAACTTTAAGGCGATGCCTTTGAAGCTGAAATTTAGTATACCTCTTTCCACTTCATGTTCTCCTGATATATTGGCCAAAATCTGGCGAAAATTATCAGAATGCACAAAATTGGGCTTTGTAACAGGAGAACATGCCGTCGAAAGAGATGGCACAAAGTAACGTCTCCGGAGAGCAAATCAAAGAGCGAGAAGTGGCGCAGACGTTTCCAGACTGTGACTGTTTAACGAAGAGACGCAGAATTTTCGAACGCCTCTTGAAAGGCCTCCGTCTCTAATTTGCAACTTTAAGGATATGCCTTTGAGGCTGAAATTTAGTATACCTCTTTCCACTTCATGTTCTCCTGATATATTGGCCAAAATCTGGCGAAAATTACCAGAATGCACAAAATTGGGCTTTGTAACAGGAGAACATGCCGTCGAAAGAGATGGCACAAAGTAACGTCTCCGGAGAGCAAATCAAAGAGCGAGAAGTGGCGCAGTCGTTTCGAGACTGTGACTGTTTAACGAAGAGACGCAGAATTTTCGAACGCCGCTTGAAAGGCCTGCACCTCTTACTTGCAACTTTAAGGCGATGCCTATGAATCTCAAATTTAGTATACCTCTTTCCACTTCATGTTCTCCTGATATATTGGCCAAAATCTGGCGAAAATTATCAGAATGCACAAAATTGGGCTTTGTAACAGGAGAACATGCCGTCGAAAGAGATGGCACAAAGTAACGTCTCCGGAGAGCAAATCAAAGAGCGAGAAGTGGCGCAGTCGTTTCGAGACTGTGACTGTTTAACGAAGAGACGCAGAATTTTCGAACGCCGCTTGAAAGGCCTGCACCTCTTACTTGCAACTTTAAGGCGATGCCTATGAATCTCAAATTTAGTATACCTCTTTCCACTTCATGTTCCCCTGATATATTGGCCAAAATCTGGCGAAAATTATCAGAATGCACAAAATTGGGCTTTGTAACAGGAGAACATTCTGTCGAAAGAGATGGCACAAAGTAAAGTCTCCGGAGAGCAAATCAAACAGCGAGAAGTGGCGCAGACGTTTCCAGACTGTGACTGTTTAACGAAGAGACGCAGAATTTTCGAACGCCTCTTGAAAGGCCTCCGCCTCTAATTTGCAACTTTAAGGATATGCCTTTGACGCTGAAATTTAGTATACCTCTTTCCACTTCATGTTCCCCTGATATATTGGCCAAAATCTGGCGAAAATTATCAGAATGCACAAAATTGGGCTTTGTAACAGGAGAACATTCTGTCGAAAGAGATGGCACAAAGTAACGTCTCCGGAGAGCAAATCAAAGAGCGAGAAGTGGCGCAGTCGTTTCGAGACTGTGACTGTTTAACGAAGAGTCGCAGAATTTTCGAACGCCGCTTGAAAGGCCTGCACCTCTTACTTGCAACTTTAAGGCGATGCCTATGAATCTCAAATTTAGTATACCTCTTTCCACTTCATGTACTCCTGATATATTGGCCAAAATTTGGCAAAAATTTTCATAATGCACAAAATTGGGCTTTGTAACAGGAGAACATTCTGTCGAAAGAGATGGCACAAAGTAACGTCTCCGGAGAGCAAATCAAAGAGCGAGAAGTGGCGCAGTCGTTTCGAGACTGTGACTGTTTAACGAAGAGACGCAGAACTTTCGAACGCCGCTTGAACGGCCTCCGCCTCTAATTTGCAACTTTAAGGATATGCCTTTGAAGCTGAACTTTAGTATACCTCTTTCCACTTCATGTTCCCCTGATATATTGGCCAAAATCTGGCGAAAATTATCAGAATGCACAAAATTGGGCTTTGTACAGGAGAACATGCCGTCGAAAGAGATGGCACAAAGTAACGTCTCCGGAGAGCAAATCAAAGAGCGAGAAGTGGGGCAGTCGTTTCGAGACTGTGACTGTTTAACGAAGAGACGCAGAATTTTCGAACGCCGCTTGAAAGGCCTGCACCTCTTACTTGCAACTTTAAGGCGATGCCTATGAATCTCAAATTTAGTATACCTCTTTCCACTTCATGTTCTCCTGATATATTGGCCAAAATTTGTGCAAAAATTTTCATATTGCACAAAATTGGGCTTTGTAACAGGAGAACATGCCGTCGAAAGAGATGGCACAAAGTAACGGCTCCGGAGAGCAAATCAAAGAGCAAGAAGTGGCGCAGATGTTTCGAGACAGTGACTCTTTAACGAAGAGACGCAGAATTTTCGAACGCCTCTTGAAAGGCCTGTGCCTCTTATTGGCAACTTTAAGGCGATGCCTTTGAAGCTGAAATTTAGTATACCTCTTTCCACTTCATGTTCTCCTGATATATTGGCCAAAATCTGGCGAAAATTATCAGAATGCACAAAATTGGGCTTTGTAACAGGAGAACATGCCGTCGAAAGAGATGGCACAAAGTAACGTCTCCGGAGAGCAAATCAAAGAGCGAGAAGTGGCGCAGACGTTTCCAGACTGTGACTGTTTAACGAAGAGACGCAGAATTTTCGAACGCCTCTTGAAAGGCCTCCGTCTCTAATTTGCAACTTTAAGGATATGCCTTTGAGGCTGAAATTTAGTATACCTCTTTCCACTTCATGTTCTCCTGATATATTGGCCAAAATCTGGCGAAAATTACCAGAATGCACAAAATTGGGCTTTGTAACAGGAGAACATGCCGTCGAAAGAGATGGCACAAAGTAACGTCTCCGGAGAGCAAATCAAAGAGCGAGAAGTGGCGCAGTCGTTTCGAGACTGTGACTGTTTAACGAAGAGACGCAGAATTTTCGAACGCCGCTTGAAAGGCCTGCACCTCTTACTTGCAACTTTAAGGCGATGCCTATGAATCTCAAATTTAGTATACCTCTTTCCACTTCATGTTCTCCTGATATATTGGCCAAAATCTGGCGAAAATTATCAGAATGCACAAAATTGGGCTTTGTAACAGGAGAACATGCCGTCGAAAGAGATGGCACAAAGTAACGTCTCCGGAGAGCAAATCAAAGAGCGAGAAGTGGCGCAGTCGTTTCGAGACTGTGACTGTTTAACGAAGAGACGCAGAATTTTCGAACGCCGCTTGAAAGGCCTGCACCTCTTACTTGCAACTTTAAGGCGATGCCTATGAATCTCAAATTTAGTATACCTCTTTCCACTTCATGTTCTCCTGATATATTGGCCAAAATCTGGCGAAAATTATCAGAATGCACAAAATTGGGCTTTGTAACAGGAGAACATGCCGTCGAAAGAGATGGCACAAAGTAACGTCTCCGGAGAGCAAATCAAAGAGCGAGAAGTGGCGCAGACGTTTCCAGACTGTGACTGTTTAACGAAGAGACGCAGAATTTTCGAACGCCTCTTGAAAGGCCTCCGTCTCTAATTTGCAACTTTAAGGTTATGCCTTTGACGCTGAAATTTAGTATACCTCTTTCCACTTCATGTTCCCCTGATATATTGGCCAAAATCTGGCGAAAATTATCAGAATGCACAAAATTGGGCTTTGTAACAGGAGAACATTCTGTCGAAAGAGATGGCACAAAGTAAAGTCTCCGGAGAGCAAATCAAACAGCGAGAAGTGGCGCAGACGTTTCCAGACTGTGACTGTTTAACGAAGAGACGCAGAATTTTCGAACGCCTCTTGAAAGGCCTCCGCCTCTAATTTGCAACTTTAAGGATATGCCTTTGACGCTGAAATTTAGTATACCTCTTTCCACTTCATGTTCCCCTGATATATTGGCCAAAATCTGGCGAAAATTATCAGAATGCACAAAATTGGGCTTTGTAACAGGAGAACATTCTGTCGAAAGAGATGGCACAAAGTAACGTCTCCGGAGAGCAAATCAAAGAGCGAGAAGTGGCGCAGTCGTTTCGAGACTGTGACTGTTTAACGAAGAGTCGCAGAATTTTCGAACGCCGCTTGAAAGGCCTGCACCTCTTACTTGCAACTTTAAGGCGATGCCTATGAATCTCAAATTTAGTATACCTCTTTCCACTTCATGTACTCCTGATATATTGGCCAAAATTTGGCAAAAATTTTCATAATGCACAAAATTGGGCTTTGTAACAGGAGAACATTCTGTCGAAAGAGATGGCACAAAGTAACGTCTCCGGAGAGCAAATCAAAGAGCGAGAAGTGGCGCAGTCGTTTCGAGACTGTGACTGTTTAACGAAGAGACGCAGAACTTTCGAACGCCGCTTGAACGGCCTCCGCCTCTAATTTGCAACTTTAAGGCGATGCCTTTGAAGCTGAAATTTAGTATACCTCTTTCCACTTCATGTTCTCCTGATATATTGGCCAAAATCTGGCGAAAATTATCAGAATGCACAAAATTGGGCTTTGTAACAGGAGAACATGCCGTCGAAAGAGATGGCACAAAGTAACGTCTCCGGAGAGCAAATCAAAGAGCGAGAAGTGGCGCAGACGTTTCCAGACTGTGACTGTTTAACGAAGAGACGCAGAATTTTCGAACGCCTCTTGAAAGGCCTCCGTCTCTAATTTGCAACTTTAAGGATATGCATTTGAGGCTGAAATTTAGTATACCTCTTTCCACTTCATGTTCTCCTGATATATTGGCCAAAATCTGGCGAAAATTACCAGAATGCACAAAATTGGGCTTTGTAACAGGTGAACATGCCGTCGAAAGAGATGGCACAAAGTAACGTCTCCGGAGAGCAAATCAAAGAGCGAGAAGTGGCGCAGTCGTTTCGAGACTGTGACTGTTTAACGAAGAGACGCAGAATTTTCGAACGCCGCTTGAAAGGCCTGCACCTCTTACTTGCAACTTTAAGGCGATGCCTATGAATCTCAAATTTAGTATACCTCTTTCCACTTCATGTACTCCTGATATATTGGCCAAAATTTGGCAAAAATTTTCATAATGCACAAAATTGGGCTTTGTAACAGGAGAACATTCTGTCGAAAGAGATGGCACAAAGTAACGTCTCCGGAGAGCAAATCAAAGAGCGAGAAGTGGCGCAGTCGTTTCGAGACTGTGACTGTTTAACGAAGAGACGCAGAACTTTCGAACGCCGCTTGAACGGCCTCCGCCTCTAATTTGCAACTTTAAGGATATGCCTTTGAAGCTGAACTTTAGTATACCTCTTTCCACTTCATGTTCCCCTGATATATTGGCCAAAATCTGGCGAAAATTATCAGAATGCACAAAATTGGGCTTTGTACAGGAGAACATGCCGTCGAAAGAGATGGCACAAAGTAACGTCTCCGGAGAGCAAATCAAAGAGCGAGAAGTGGGGCAGTCGTTTCGAGACTGTGACTGTTTAACGAAGAGACGCAGAATTTTCGAACGCCGCTTGAAAGGCCTGCACCTCTTACTTGCAACTTTAAGGCGATGCCTATGAATCTCAAATTTAGTATACCTCTTTCCACTTCATGTTCTCCTGATATATTGGCCAAAATTTGTGCAAAAATTTTCATATTGCACAAAATTGGGCTTTGTAACAGGAGAACATGCCGTCGAAAGAGATGGCACAAAGTAACGGCTCCGGAGAGCAAATCAAAGAGCAAGAAGTGGCGCAGATGTTTCGAGACAGTGACTCTTTAACGAAGAGACGCAGAATTTTCGAACGCCTCTTGAAAGGCCTGTGCCTCTTATTGGCAACTTTAAGGCGATGCCTTTGAAGCTGAAATTTAGTATACCTCTTTCCACTTCATGTTCTCCTGATATATTGGCCAAAATCTGGCGAAAATTATCAGAATGCACAAAATTGGGCTTTGTAACAGGAGAACATGCCGTCGAAAGAGATGGCACAAAGTAACGTCTCCGGAGAGCAAATCAAAGAGCGAGAAGTGGCGCAGACGTTTCCAGACTGTGACTGTTTAACGAAGAGACGCAGAATTTTCGAACGCCTCTTGAAAGGCCTCCGTCTCTAATTTGCAACTTTAAGGATATGCCTTTGAGGCTGAAATTTAGTATACCTCTTTCCACTTCATGTTCTCCTGATATATTGGCCAAAATCTGGCGAAAATTACCAGAATGCACAAAATTGGGCTTTGTAACAGGAGAACATGCCGTCGAAAGAGATGGCACAAAGTAACGTCTCCGGAGAGCAAATCAAAGAGCGAGAAGTGGCGCAGTCGTTTCGAGACTGTGACTGTTTAACGAAGAGACGCAGAATTTTCGAACGCCGCTTGAAAGGCCTGCACCTCTTACTTGCAACTTTAAGGCGATGCCTATGAATCTCAAATTTAGTATACCTCTTTCCACTTCATGTTCTCCTGATATATTGGCCAAAATCTGGCGAAAATTATCAGAATGCACAAAATTGGGCTTTGTAACAGGAGAACATGCCGTCGAAAGAGATGGCACAAAGTAACGTCTCCGGAGAGCAAATCAAAGAGCGAGAAGTGGCGCAGTCGTTTCGAGACTGTGACTGTTTAACGAAGAGACGCAGAATTTTCGAACGCCGCTTGAAAGGCCTGCACCTCTTACTTGCAACTTTAAGGCGATGCCTATGAATCTCAAATTTAGTATACCTCTTTCCACTTCATGTTCTCCTGATATATTGGCCAAAATCTGGCGAAAATTATCAGAATGCACAAAATTGGGCTTTGTAACAGGAGAACATGCCGTCGAAAGAGATGGCACAAAGTAACGTCTCCGGAGAGCAAATCAAAGAGCGAGAAGTGGCGCAGACGTTTCCAGACTGTGACTGTTTAACGAAGAGACGCAGAATTTTCGAACGCCTCTTGAAAGGCCTCCGTCTCTAATTTGCAACTTTAAGGTTATGCCTTTGACGCTGAAATTTAGTATACCTCTTTCCACTTCATGTTCCCCTGATATATTGGCCAAAATCTGGCGAAAATTATCAGAATGCACAAAATTGGGCTTTGTAACAGGAGAACATTCTGTCGAAAGAGATGGCACAAAGTAAAGTCTCCGGAGAGCAAATCAAACAGCGAGAAGTGGCGCAGACGTTTCCAGACTGTGACTGTTTAACGAAGAGACGCAGAATTTTCGAACGCCTCTTGAAAGGCCTCCGCCTCTAATTTGCAACTTTAAGGATATGCCTTTGACGCTGAAATTTAGTATACCTCTTTCCACTTCATGTTCCCCTGATATATTGGCCAAAATCTGGCGAAAATTATCAGAATGCACAAAATTGGGCTTTGTAACAGGAGAACATTCTGTCGAAAGAGATGGCACAAAGTAACGTCTCCGGAGAGCAAATCAAAGAGCGAGAAGTGGCGCAGTCGTTTCGAGACTGTGACTGTTTAACGAAGAGTCGCAGAATTTTCGAACGCCGCTTGAAAGGCCTGCACCTCTTACTTGCAACTTTAAGGCGATGCCTATGAATCTCAAATTTAGTATACCTCTTTCCACTTCATGTACTCCTGATATATTGGCCAAAATTTGGCAAAAATTTTCATAATGCACAAAATTGGGCTTTGTAACAGGAGAACATTCTGTCGAAAGAGATGGCACAAAGTAACGTCTCCGGAGAGCAAATCAAAGAGCGAGAAGTGGCGCAGTCGTTTCGAGACTGTGACTGTTTAACGAAGAGACGCAGAACTTTCGAACGCCGCTTGAACGGCCTCCGCCTCTAATTTGCAACTTTAAGGCGATGCCTTTGAAGCTGAAATTTAGTATACCTCTTTCCACTTCATGTTCTCCTGATATATTGGCCAAAATCTGGCGAAAATTATCAGAATGCACAAAATTGGGCTTTGTAACAGGAGAACATGCCGTCGAAAGAGATGGCACAAAGTAACGTCTCCGGAGAGCAAATCAAAGAGCGAGAAGTGGCGCAGACGTTTCCAGACTGTGACTGTTTAACGAAGAGACGCAGAATTTTCGAACGCCGCTTGAAAGGCCTCCGTCTCTAATTTGCAACTTTAAGGATATGCATTTGAGGCTGAAATTTAGTATACCTCTTTCCACTTCATGTTCTCCTGATATATTGGCCAAAATCTGGCGAAAATTACCAGAATGCACAAAATTGGGCTTTGTAACAGGAGAACATGCCGTCGAAAGAGATGGCACAAAGTAACGTCTCCGGAGAGCAAATCAAAGAGCGAGAAGTGGCGCAGTCGTTTCGAGACTGTGACTGTTTAACGAAGAGACGCAGAATTTTCGAACGCCGCTTGAAAGGCCTGCACCTCTTACTTGCAACTTTAAGGCGATGCCTATGAATCTCAAATTTAGTATACCTCTTTCCACTTCATGTTCTCCTGATATATTGGCCAAAATCTGGCGAAAATTATCAGAATGCACAAAATTGGGCTTTGTAACAGGAGAACATGCCGTCGAAAGAGATGGCACAAAGTAACGTCTCCGGAGAGCAAATCAAAGAGCGAGAAGTGGCGCAGACGTTTCCAGACTGTGACTGTTTAACGAAGAGACGCAGAATTTTCGAACGCCTCTTGAAAGGCCTCCGTCTCTAATTTGCAACTTTAAGGATATGCCTTTGAGGCTGAAATTTAGTATACCTCTTTCCACTTCATGTTCTCCTGATATATTGGCCAAAATCTGGCGAAAATTACCAGAATGCACAAAATTGGGCTTTGTAACAGGAGAACATGCCGTCGAAAGAGATGGCACAAAGTAACGTCTCCGGAGAGCAAATCAAACAGCGAGAAGTGGCGCAGACGTTTCCAGACTGTGACTGTTTAACGAAGAGACGCAGAATTTTCGAACGCCTCTTGAAAGGCCTCCGCCTCTAATTTGCAACTTTAAGGATATGCCTTTGAAGCTGAAATTTAGTATACCTCTTTCCACTTCATGTTCCCCTGATATATTGGCCAAAATCTGGCGAAAATTATCAGAATGCACAAAATTGGGCTTTGTAACAGGAGAACATGCCGTCGAAAGAGATGGCACAAAGTAACGTCTCCGGAGAGCAAATCAAAGAGCGAGAAGTGGCGCAGACGTTTCGAGACAGTGACTGTTTAACGAAGAGACGCAGAATTTTCGAACGCCGCTTGAAAGGCCTGCACCTCTTATTTGCAACTTTAAGGCGATGCCTTTGACGCTGAAATTTAGTATACCTCTTTCCACTTCATGTTCTCCTGATATATTTGCCAAAATCTGGCGAAAATTATCAGAATGCACAAAATTGGGCTTTGTAACAGGAGAACATGCCGTCGAAAGAGATGGCACAAAGTAACGTCTCCGGAGAGCAAATCAAAGAGCGAGAAGTGGGGCAGTCGTTTCGAGACTGTGACTGTTTAATGAAGAGACGCAGAATTTTCGAACGCCGCTTGAAAGGCCTGCACCTCTTACTTGCAACTTTAAGGCGATACCTATGAATCTCAAATTTAGTATACCTCTTTCCACTTCATGTTCTCCTGATATATTGGCCAAAATTTGTGCAAAAATTTTCATATTGCACAAAATTGGGCTTTGTAACAGGAGAACATGCCGTCGAAAGAGATGGCACAAAGTAACGGCTCCGGAGAGCAAATCAAAGAGCAAGAAGTGGCGCAGATGTTTCGAGACAGTGACTCTTTAACGAAGAGACGCAGAATTTTCGAACGCCTCTTGAAAGGCCTGTGCCTCTTATTGGCAACTTTAAGGCGATGCCTTTGAAGCTGAAATTTAGTATACCTCTTTCCACTTCATGTTCTCCTGATATATTGGCCAAAATCTGGCGAAAATTATCAGAATGCACAAAATTGGGCTTTGTAACAGGAGAACATGCCGTCGAAAGAGATGGCACAAAGTAACGTCTCCGGAGAGCAAATCAAAGAGCGAGAAGTGGCGCAGACGTTTCCAGACTGTGACTGTTTAACGAAGAGACGCAGAATTTTCGAACGCCTCTTGAAAGGCCTCCGTCTCTAATTTGCAACTTTAAGGATATGCCTTTGAGGCTGAAATTTAGTATACCTCTTTCCACTTCATGTTCTCCTGATATATTGGCCAAAATCTGGCGAAAATTATCAGAATGCACAAAATTGGGCTTTGTAACAGGAGAACATGCCGTCGAAAGAGATGGCACAAAGTAACGTCTCCGGAGAGCAAATCAAAGAGCGAGAAGTGGCGCAGTCGTTTCGAGACTGTGACTGTTTAACGAAGAGACGCAGAATTTTCGAACGCCGCTTGAAAGGCCTGCACCTCTTACTTGCAACTTTAAGGCGATGCCTATGAATCTCAAATTTAGTATACCTCTTTCCACTTCATGTTCTCCTGATATATTGGCCAAAATCTGGCGAAAATTATCAGAATGCACAAAATTGGGCTTTGTAACAGGAGAACATGCCGTCGAAAGAGATGGCACAAAGTAACGTCTCCGGAGAGCAAATCAAAGAGCGAGAAGTGGCGCAGACGTTTCCAGACTGTGACTGTTTAACGAAGAGACGCAGAATTTTCGAACGCCTCTTGAAAGGCCTCCGTCTCTAATTTGCAACTTTAAGGATATGCCTTTGAGGCTGAAATTTAGTATACCTCTTTCCACTTCATGTTCTCCTGATATATTGGCCAAAATCTGGCGAAAATTATCAGAATGCACAAAATTGGGCTTTGCAACAGGATAACATGCCGTCGAAAGAGATGGCACAAAGTAACGTCTCCGGAGAGCAAATCAAACAGCGAGAAGTGGCGCAGACGTTTCCAGACTGTGACTGTTTAACGAAGAGACGCAGAATTTTCGAACGCCTCTTGAAAGGCCTGCACCTCTTATTTGCAACTTTAAGGCGATGCCTTTGACGCTGAAATTTAGTATACCTCTTTCCACTTCATGTTCTCCTGATATATTTGCCAAAATCTGGCGAAAATTATCAGAATGCACAAAATTGGGCTTTGTAACAGGAGAACATGCCGTCGAAAGAGATGGCACAAAGTAACGGCTCCGGAGAGCAAATCAAAGAGCAAGAAGTGGCGCAGATGTTTCGAGACAGTGACTGTTTAACGAAGAGACGCAGAATTTTCGAACGCCTCTTGAAAGGCCTGTGCCCCTTATTGGCAACTTTAAGGCGATGCCTTTGAAGCTGAAATTTAGTATACCTCTTTCCACTTCATGTTCCCCTGATATATTGGCCAAAATCTGGCGAAAATTATCAGAATGCACAAAATTGGGCTTTGTAACAGGAGAACATGCCGTCGAAAGAGATGGCACAAAGTAAAGTCTCCGGAGAGCAAATCAAACAGCGAGAAGTGGCGCAGACGTTTCCAGACTGTGACTGTTTAACGAAGAGACGCAGAATTTTCGAACGCCTCTTGAAAGGCCTCCGCCTCTAATTTGCAACTTTAAGGATATGCCTTTGACGCTGAAATTTAGTATACCTCTTTCCACTTCATGTTCCCCTGATATATTGGCCAAAATCTGGCGAAAATTATCAGAATGCACAAAATTGGGCTTTGTAACAGGAGAACATTCTGTCGAAAGAGATGGCACAAAGTAACGTCTCCGGAGAGCAAATCAAAGAGCGAGAAGTGGCGCAGTCGTTTCGAGACTGTGACTGTTTAACGAAGAGTCGCAGAATTTTCGAACGCCGCTTGAAAGGCCTGCACCTCTTACTTGCAACTTTAAGGCGATGCCTATGAATCTCAAATTTAGTATACCTCTTTCCACTTCATGTACTCCTGATATATTGGCCAAAATTTGGCAAAAATTTTCATAATGCACAAAATTGGGCTTTGTAACAGGAGAACATTCTGTCGAAAGAGATGGCACAAAGTAACGTCTCCGGAGAGCAAATCAAAGAGCGAGAAGTGGCGCAGTCGTTTCGAGACTGTGACTGTTTAACGAAGAGACGCAGAACTTTCGAACGCCGCTTGAACGGCCTCCGCCTCTAATTTGCAACTTTAAGGATATGCCTTTGAAGCTGAACTTTAGTATACCTCTTTCCACTTCATGTTCCCCTGATATATTGGCCAAAATCTGGCGAAAATTATCAGAATGCACAAAATTGGGCTTTGTACAGGAGAACATGCCGTCGAAAGAGATGGCACAAAGTAACGTCTCCGGAGAGCAAATCAAAGAGCGAGAAGTGGGGCAGTCGTTTCGAGACTGTGACTGTTTAACGAAGAGACGCAGAATTTTCGATCGCCGCTTGAAAGGCCTGCACCTCTTACTTGCAACTTTAAGGCGATGCCTATGAATCTCAAATTTAGTATACCTCTTTCCACTTCATGTTCTCCTGATATATTGGCCAAAATTTGTGCAAAAATTTTCATATTGCACAAAATTGGGCTTTGTAACAGGAGAACATGCCGTCGAAAGAGATGGCACAAAGTAACGGCTCCGGAGAGCAAATCAAAGAGCAAGAAGTGGCGCAGATGTTTCGAGACAGTGACTCTTTAACGAAGAGACGCAGAATTTTCGAACGCCTCTTGAAAGGCCTGTGCCTCTTATTGGCAACTTTAAGGCGATGCCTTTGAAGCTGAAATTTAGTATACCTCTTTCCACTTCATGTTCTCCTGATATATTGGCCAAAATCTGGCGAAAATTATCAGAATGCACAAAATTGGGCTTTGTAACAGGAGAACATGCCGTCGAAAGAGATGGCACAAAGTAACGTCTCCGGAGAGCAAATCAAAGAGCGAGAAGTGGCGCAGACGTTTCCAGACTGTGACTGTTTAACGAAGAGACGCAGAATTTTCGAACGCCTCTTGAAAGGCCTCCGTCTCTAATTTGCAACTTTAAGGATATGACTTTGAGGCTGAAATTTAGTATACCTCTTTCCACTTCATGTTCTCCTGATATATTGGCCAAAATCTGGCGAAAATTACCAGAATGCACAAAATTGGGCTTTGTAACAGGAGAACATGCCGTCGAAAGAGATGGCACAAAGTAACGTCTCCGGAGAGCAAATCAAAGAGCGAGAAGTGGCGCAGTCGTTTCGAGACTGTGACTGTTTAACGAAGAGACGCAGAATTTTCGAACGCCGCTTGAAAGGCCTGCACCTCTTACTTGCAACTTTAAGGCGATGCCTATGAATCTCAAATTTAGTATACCTCTTTCCACTTCATGTTCTCCTGATATATTGGCCAAAATCTGGCGAAAATTATCAGAATGCACAAAATTGGGCTTTGTAACAGGAGAACATGCCGTCGAAAGAGATGGCACATAGTAACGTCTCCGGAGAGCAAATCAAAGAGCGAGAAGTGGCGCAGACGTTTCCAGACTGTGACTGTTTAACGAAGAGACGCAGAATTTTCGAACGCCTCTTGAAAGGCCTCCGTCTCTAATTTGCAACTTTAAGGATATGCCTTTGAGGCTGAAATTTAGTATACCTCTTTCCACTTCATGTTCTCCTGATATATTGGCCAAAATCTGGCGAAAATTACCAGAATGCACAAAATTGGGCTTTGTAACAGGAGAACATGCCGTCGAAAGAGATGGCACAAAGTAACGTCTCCGGAGAGCAAATCAAACAGCGAGAAGTGGCGCAGACGTTTCCAGACTGTGACTGTTTAACGAAGAGACGCAGAATTTTCGAACGCCTCTTGAAAGGCCTCCGCCTCTAATTTGCAACTTTAAGGATATGCCTTTGAAGCTGAAATTTAGTATACCTCTTTCCACTTCATGTTCCCCTGATATATTGGCCAAAATCTGGCGAAAATTATCAGAATGCACAAAATTGGGCTTTGTAACAGGAGAACATGCCGTCGAAAGAGATGGCACAAAGTAACGTCTCCGGAGAGCAAATCAAAGAGCGAGAAGTGGCGCAGACGTTTCGAGACAGTGACTGTTTAACGAAGAGACGCAGAATTTTCGAACGCCGCTTGAAAGGCCTGCACCTCTTATTTGCAACTTTAAGGCGATGCCTTTGACGCTGAAATTTAGTATACCTCTTTCCACTTCATGTTCTCCTGATATATTTGCCAAAATCTGGCGAAAATTATCAGAATGCACAAAATTGGGCTTTGTAACAGGAGAACATGCCGTCGAAAGAGATGGCACAAAGTAACGTCTCCGGAGAGCAAATCAAAGAGCGAGAAGTGGGGCAGTCGTTTCGAGACTGTGACTGTTTAATGAAGAGACGCAGAATTTTCGAACGCCGCTTGAAAGGCCTGCACCTCTTACTTGCAACTTTAAGGCGATACCTATGAATCTCAAATTTAGTATACCTCTTTCCACTTCATGTTCTCCTGATATATTGGCCAAAATTTGTGCAAAAATTTTCATATTGCACAAAATTGGGCTTTGTAACAGGAGAACATGCCGTCGAAAGAGATGGCACAAAGTAACGTCTCCGGAGAGCAAATCAAAGAGCGAGAATTGGCGCAGACGTTTCGAGACAGTGACTGTTTAACGAAGAGACGCAGAATTTTCGAACGCCTCTTGAAAGGCCTGTGCCCCTTATTGGCAACTTTAAGGCGATGCCTTTGAAGCTGAAATTTAGTATACCTCTTTCCACTTCATGTTCCCCTGATATATTGGCCAAAATCTGGCGAAAATTATCAGAATGCACAAAATTGGGCTTTGTAACAGGAGAACATGCCGTCGAAAGAGATGGCACAAAGTAACGTCTCCGGAGAGCAAATCAAAGAGCGAGAAGTGGCGCAGACGTTTCCAGACTGTGACTGTTTAACGAAGAGACGCAGAATTTTCGAACGCCTCTTGAAAGGCCTCCGTCTCTAATTTGCAACTTTAAGGATATGCCTTTGAGGCTGAAATTTAGTATACCTCTTTCCACTTCATGTTCTCCTGATATATTGGCCAAAATCTGGCGAAAATTACCAGAATGCACAAAATTGGGCTTTGTAACAGGAGAACATGCCGTCGAAAGAGATGGCACAAAGTAACGTCTCCGGAGAGCAAATCAAAGAGCGAGAAGTGGCGCAGTCGTTTCGAGACTGTGACTGTTTAACGAAGAGACGCAGAATTTTCGAACGCCGCTTGAAAGGCCTGCACCTCTTACTTGCAACTTTAAGGCGATGCCTATGAATCTCAAATTTAGTATACCTCTTTCCACTTCATGTTCTCCTGATATATTGGCCAAAATCTGGCGAAAATTATCAGAATGCACAAAATTGGGCTTTGTAACAGGAGAACATGCCGTCGAAAGAGATGGCACAAAGTAACGTCTCCGGAGAGCAAATCAAAGAGCGAGAAGTGGCGCAGACGTTTCCAGACTGTGACTGTTTAACGAAGAGACGCAGAATTTTCGAACGCCTCTTGAAAGGCCTCCGTCTCTAATTTGCAACTTTAAGGCGATGCCTATGAATCTCAAATTTAGTATACCTCTTTCCACTTCATGTTCTCCTGATATATTGGCCAAAATTTGTGCAAAAATTTTCATATTGCACAAAATTGGGCTTTGTAACAGGAGAACATGCCGTCGAAAGAGATGGCACAAAGTAACGGCTCCGGAGAGCAAATCAAAGAGCAAGAAGTGGCGCAGATGTTTCGAGACAGTGACTGTTTAACGAAGAGACGCAGAATTTTCGAACGCCTCTTGAAAGGCCTGTGCCTCTTATTGGCAACTTTAAGGCGATGCCTTTGAAGCTGAAATTTAGTATACCTCTTTGCACTTCATGTTCTCCTGATATATTGGCCAAAATCTGGCGAAAATTTTCATAATGCACAAAATTGGGCTTTGTAACAGGAGAACATTCTGTCGAAAGAGATGGCACAAAGTAACGTCTCCGGAGAGCAAATCAAAGAGCGAGAAGTGGCGCAGTCGTTTCGAGACTGTGACTGTTTAACGAAGAGACGCAGAACTTTCGAACGCCGCTTGAACGGCCTCCGCCTCTAATTTGCAACTTTAAGGATATGCCTTTGAAGCTGAACTTTAGTATACCTCTTTCCACTTCATGTTCCCCTGATATATTGGCCAAAATCTGGCGAAAATTATCAGAATGCACAAAATTGGGCTTTGTACAGGAGAACATGCCGTCGAAAGAGATGGCACAAAGTAACGTCTCCGGAGAGCAAATCAAAGAGCGAGAAGTGGGGCAGTCGTTTCGAGACTGTGACTGTTTAACGAAGAGACGCAGAATTTTCGAACGCCGCTTGAAAGGCCTGCACCTCTTACTTGCAACTTTAAGGCGATGCCTATGAATCTCAAATTTAGTATACCTCTTTCCACTTCATGTTCTCCTGATATATTGGCCAAAATTTGTGCAAAAATTTTCATATTGCACAAAATTGGGCTTTGTAACAGGAGAACATGCCGTCGAAAGAGATGGCACAAAGTAACGGCTCCGGAGAGCAAATCAAAGAGCAAGAAGTGGCGCAGATGTTTCGAGACAGTGACTCTTTAACGAAGAGACGCAGAATTTTCGAACGCCTCTTGAAAGGCCTGTGCCTCTTATTGGCAACTTTAAGGCGATGCCTTTGAAGCTGAAATTTAGTATACCTCTTTCCACTTCATGTTCTCCTGATATATTGGCCAAAATCTGGCGAAAATTATCAGAATGCACAAAATTGGGCTTTGTAACAGGAGAACATGCCGTCGAAAGAGATGGCACAAAGTAACGTCTCCGGAGAGCAAATCAAAGAGCGAGAAGTGGCGCAGACGTTTCCAGACTGTGACTGTTTAACGAAGAGACGCAGAATTTTCGAACGCCTCTTGAAAGGCCTCCGTCTCTAATTTGCAACTTTAAGGATATGCCTTTGAGGCTGAAATTTAGTATACCTCTTTCCACTTCATGTTCTCCTGATATATTGGCCAAAATCTGGCGAAAATTACCAGAATGCACAAAATTGGGCTTTGTAACAGGAGAACATGCCGTCGAAAGAGATGGCACAAAGTAACGTCTCCGGAGAGCAAATCAAACAGCGAGAAGTGGCGCAGACGTTTCCAGACTGTGACTGTTTAACGAAGAGACGCAGAATTTTCGAACGCCTCTTGAAAGGCCTCCGCCTCTAATTTGCAACTTTAAGGATATGCCTTTGAGGCTGAAATTTAGTATACCTCTTTCCACTTCATGTTCTCCTGATATATTGGCCAAAATCTGGCGAAAATTACCAGAATGCACAAAATTGGGCTTTGTAACAGGAGAACATGCCGTCGAAAGAGATGGCACAAAGTAACGTCTCCGGAAAGCAAATCAAACAGCGAGAAGTGGCGCAGACGTTTCCAGACTGTGACTGTTTAACGAAGAGACGCAGAATTTTCGAACGCCTCTTGAAAGGCCTCCGCCTCTAATTTGCAACTTTAAGGATATGCCTTTGAAGCTGAAATTTAGTATACCTCTTTCCACTTCATGTTCCCCTGATATATTGGCCAAAATCTGGCGAAAATTATCAGAATGCACAAAATTGGGCTTTGTAACAGGAGAACATGCCGTCGAAAGAGATGGCACAAAGTAACGTCTCCGGAGAGCAAATCAAAGAGCGAGAAGTGGCGCAGACGTTTCGAGACAGTGACTGTTTAACGAAGAGACGCAGAATTTTCGAACGCCGCTTGAAAGGCCTGCACCTCTTATTTGCAACTTTAAGGCGATGCCTTTGACGCTGAAATTTAGTATACCTCTTTCCACTTCATGTTCTCCTGATATATTTGCCAAAATCTGGCGAAAATTATCAGAATGCACAAAATTGGGCTTTGTAACAGGAGAACATGCCGTCGAAAGAGATGGCACAAAGTAACGTCTCCGGAGAGCAAATCAAAGAGCGAGAAGTGGGGCAGTCGTTTCGAGACTGTGACTGTTTAATGAAGAGACGCAGAATTTTCGAACGCCGCTTGAAAGGCCTGCACCTCTTACTTGCAACTTTAAGGCGATACCTATGAATCTCAAATTTAGTATACCTCTTTCCACTTCATGTTCTCCTGATATATTGGCCAAAATTTGTGCAAAAATTTTCATATTGCACAAAATTGGGCTTTGTAACAGGAGAACATGCCGTCGAAAGAGATGGCACAAAGTAACGTCTCCGGAGAGCAAATCAAAGAGCGAGAATTGGCGCAGACGTTTCGAGACAGTGACTGTTTAACGAAGAGACGCAGAATTTTCGAACGCCTCTTGAAAGGCCTGTGCCCCTTATTGGCAACTTTAAGGCGATGCCTTTGAAGCTGAAATTTAGTATACCTCTTTCCACTTCATGTTCCCCTGATATATTGGCCAAAATCTGGCGAAAATTATCAGAATGCACAAAATTGGGCTTTGTAACAGGAGAACATGCCGTCGAAAGAGATGGCACAAAGTAACGTCTCCGGAGAGCAAATCAAAGAGCGAGAAGTGGCGCAGACGTTTCCAGACTGTGACTGTTTAACGAAGAGACGCAGAATTTTCGAACGCCTCTTGAAAGGCCTCCGTCTCTAATTTGCAACTTTAAGGATATGCCTTTGAGGCTGAAATTTAGTATACCTCTTTCCACTTCATGTTCTCCTGATATATTGGCCAAAATCTGGCGAAAATTACCAGAATGCACAAAATTGGGCTTTGTAACAGGAGAACATGCCGTCGAAAGAGATGGCACAAAGTAACGTCTCCGGAGAGCAAATCAAAGAGCGAGAAGTGGCGCAGTCGTTTCGAGACTGTGACTGTTTAACGAAGAGACGCAGAATTTTCGAACGCCGCTTGAAAGGCCTGCACCTCTTACTTGCAACTTTAAGGCGATGCCTATGAATCTCAAATTTAGTATACCTCTTTCCACTTCATGTTCTCCTGATATATTGGCCAAAATCTGGCGAAAATTATCAGAATGCACAAAATTGGGCTTTGTAACAGGAGAACATGCCGTCGAAAGAGATGGCACAAAGTAACGTCTCCGGAGAGCAAATCAAAGAGCGAGAAGTGGCGCAGACGTTTCCAGACTGTGACTGTTTAACGAAGAGACGCAGAATTTTCGAACGCCTCTTGAAAGGCCTCCGTCTCTAATTTGCAACTTTAAGGCGATGCCTATGAATCTCAAATTTAGTATACCTCTTTCCACTTCATGTTCTCCTGATATATTGGCCAAAATTTGTGCAAAAATTTTCATATTGCACAAAATTGGGCTTTGTAACAGGAGAACATGCCGTCGAAAGAGATGGCACAAAGTAACGGCTCCGGAGAGCAAATCAAAGAGCAAGAAGTGGCGCAGATGTTTCGAGACAGTGACTGTTTAACGAAGAGACGCAGAATTTTCGAACGCCTCTTGAAAGGCCTGTGCCTCTTATTGGCAACTTTAAGGCGATGCCTTTGAAGCTGAAATTTAGTATACCTCTTTGCACTTCATGTTCTCCTGATATATTGGCCAAAATCTGGCGAAAATTTTCATAATGCACAAAATTGGGCTTTGTAACAGGAGAACATTCTGTCGAAAGAGATGGCACAAAGTAACGTCTCCGGAGAGCAAATCAAAGAGCGAGAAGTGGCGCAGTCGTTTCGAGACTGTGACTGTTTAACGAAGAGACGCAGAATTTTCGAACGCCTCTTGAAAGGCCTCCGTCTCTAATTTGCAACTTTAAGGATATGCCTTTGAGGCTGAAATTTAGTATACCTCTTTCCACTTCATGTTCTCCTGATATATTGGCCAAAATCTGGCGAAAATTACCAGAATGCACAAAATTGGGCTTTGTAACAGGAGAACATGCCGTCGAAAGAGATGGCACAAAGTAACGTCTCCGGAGAGCAAATCAAACAGCGAGAAGTGGCGCAGACGTTTCCAGACTGTGACTGTTTAACGAAGAGACGCAGAATTTTCGAACGCCTCTTGAAAGGCCTCCGCCTCTAATTTGCAACTTTAAGGATATGCCTTTGAAGCTGAAATTTAGTATACCTCTTTCCACTTCATGTTCCCCTGATATATTGGCCAAAATCTGGCGAAAATTATCAGAATGCACAAAATTGGGCTTTGTAACAGGAGAACATGCCGTCGAAAGAGATGGCACAAAGTAACGTCTCCGGAGAGCAAATCAAAGAGCGAGAAGTGGCGCAGACGTTTCGAGACAGTGACTGTTTAACGAAGAGACGCAGAATTTTCGAACGCCGCTTGAAAGGCCTGCACCTCTTATTTGCAACTTTAAGGCGATGCCTTTGACGCTGAAATTTAGTATACCTCTTTCCACTTCATGTTCTCCTGATATATTTGCCAAAATCTGGCGAAAATTATCAGAATGCACAAAATTGGGCTTTGTAACAGGAGAACATGCCGTCGAAAGAGATGGCACAAAGTAACGTCTCCGGAGAGCAAATCAAAGAGCGAGAAGTGGGGCAGTCGTTTCGAGACTGTGACTGTTTAATGAAGAGACGCAGAATTTTCGAACGCCGCTTGAAAGGCCTGCACCTCTTACTTGCAACTTTAAGGCGATACCTATGAATCTCAAATTTAGTATACCTCTTTCCACTTCATGTTCTCCTGATATATTGGCCAAAATTTGTGCAAAAATTTTCATATTGCACAAAATTGGGCTTTGTAACAGGAGAACATGCCGTCGAAAGAGATGGCACAAAGTAACGGCTCCGGAGAGCAAATCAAAGAGCAAGAAGTGGCGCAGATGTTTCGAGACAGTGACTCTTTAACGAAGAGACGCAGAATTTTCGAACGCCTCTTGAAAGGCCTGTGCCTCTTATTGGCAACTTTAAGGCGATGCCTTTGAAGCTGAAATTTAGTATACCTCTTTCCACTTCATGTTCTCCTGATATATTGGCCAAAATCTGGCGAAAATTATCAGAATGCACAAAATTGGGCTTTGTAACAGGAGAACATGCCGTCGAAAGAGATGGCACAAAGTAACGTCTCCGGAGAGCAAATCAAAGAGCGAGAAGTGGCGCAGACGTTTCCAGACTGTGACTGTTTAACGAAGAGACGCAGAATTTTCGAACGCCTCTTGAAAGGCCTCCGTCTCTAATTTGCAACTTTAAGGATATGCCTTTGAGGCTGAAATTTAGTATACCTCTTTCCACTTCATGTTCTCCTGATATATTGGCCAAAATCTGGCGAAAATTATCAGAATGCACAAAATTGGGCTTTGTAACAGGAGAACATGCCGTCGAAAGAGATGGCACAAAGTAACGTCTCCGGAGAGCAAATCAAAGAGCGAGAAGTGGCGCAGTCGTTTCGAGACTGTGACTGTTTAACGAAGAGACGCAGAATTTTCGAACGCCGCTTGAAAGGCCTGCACCTCTTACTTGCAACTTTAAGGCGATGCCTATGAATCTCAAATTTAGTATACCTCTTTCCACTTCATGTTCTCCTGATATATTGGCCAAAATCTGGCGAAAATTATCAGAATGCACAAAATTGGGCTTTGTAACAGGAGAACATGCCGTCGAAAGAGATGGCACAAAGTAACGTCTCCGGAGAGCAAATCAAAGAGCGAGAAGTGGCGCAGACGTTTCCAGACTGTGACTGTTTAACGAAGAGACGCAGAATTTTCGAACGCCTCTTGAAAGGCCTCCGTCTCTAATTTGCAACTTTAAGGCGATGCCTTTGAGGCTGAAATTTAGTATACCTCTTTCCACTTCATGTTCTCCTGATATATTGGCCAAAATCTGGCGAAAATTATCAGAATGCACAAAATTGGGCTTTGCAACAGGATAACATGCCGTCGAAAGAGATGGCACAAAGTAACGTCTCCGGAGAGCAAATCAAAGAGCGAGAAGTGGCGCAGACGTTTCGAGACAGTGACTGTTTAACGAAGAGACGCAGAATTTTCGAACGCCTCTTGAAAGGCCTGCACCTCTTATTTGCAACTTTAAGGCGATGCCTTTGACGCTGAAATTTAGTATACCTCTTTCCACTTCATGTTCTCCTGATATATTTGCCAAAATCTGGCGAAAATTATCAGAATGCACAAAA